>NC_051276.1:10029973-10329973 GCF_015220745.1 Sebastes umbrosus
CCAGTCTCAAGGTTCCATTCACAAAAGATACTGTGCTAATGATATAACAGCGCAAACATGCCCATAAAGTTTTGCAGCTGAGTGCAATTTTCCTTTTTTTGCGTCTGATTGCAGTTGTCCATGTGGTAAAGTATAAATGTTGCATTGCAGAACAATGGCAGAGAGAAAAAATCAAATGAAATATTCAGACGGCTCCAGGTCCTGATCGACGAAGTGCAGAGGCATTCCTCAAAACTTCATGCAAGGAATTTAAACTTGACAGAGAGAAACCCATTTGGTATTTAATATGCCATGATCGCTGGAAAGTCTGGGCGTGACACCCCTTATAAATGTGCTTCAGTTACCACCAACTCTCTGAAGACGCTGACACTAACTGCGTGTGACTATTAGCGCTGTTCTTGTGAATTGGACTATTTTTGCAATGAGGCTCTATTTCCATAGAAAAGGGGATGCTTTTCTGCCAAATGTCTGCGTATTACCTAATTAGGTGCAAATAGCACAGGAGCACCAAGACACTGCTTAGCACAGTTAGGGGTGTATTTTATCTTTTGCGGGTGCTTTGAGAATTACACAGTTTATTTTGGTCTTATTTGTGCAGCTGAAAAAGCCACACAATCCTTCTGTGAATTTGCCCCTGAATGTTTTCAAATGTAGACAGCTAGAAATATGTTTTACCTGCTAATCACCAAACCCACATTAACTGGTCTGAGCTATCATCAGCTGGTCCAAATATAAAATTCAACTCAATTCAAAAAATGATTTCAAAAGTCTGTCTTAACCAATTTCACTCTAATATTTTAAATAGGAATGAATATTTTCCACATGAGCACAGGCTACCTTCATCCGTCAAAGAGGGTGATTTCACATGTAATTGAATTTAAAGCTATAGTAATTGGGTTTTTATTACATGGAATACATTGTGGGAATAGTTTTATGAAGGACAAACAATGGGGATCAGTGATTGGTCGTTAGGTACACATTGACAGCTCATTTCTGTCTGGCTGCTGATTGGTCGACTGAACGTGCCGTTGCTCACACAGTGAACGCAGTCAGTCCAGAGAGCTACAGCCACATGAGAACTTATTCACTGAGAAATATTGATGACGAAGAAAGAAAAAACAAAAAGTCTCCAGACTTGTCGCAAAAGTGGTCTTAAAATTCCCAAATCAAGCGAGAAAGTCACTAAGTAACTTAACATTGTCTATGCAGAAAATTAAGATAACTTTTACTTTTGGGAACCCTGGACTCCCAAAATAACTCCAACACCAACTTCACAATTCTTCTGTCTGGATTTCTCATTCTCGGCCAACATTGCAACACTCCCTTAGCTATAAAACATCAATCGAATGTGATGTGTCAAAACAGCAGATCAGCAACAATCACAGTCTACACAAAACTTCTATCACAGCATCTTGACAGCTTCAAATGAGTTCAAACAAGGGAACTTTATCACAGATCCAAGCTAGCTACATGCTACAAACCCAAAAATCTCCGGCACTGTCCAGCCGCTCAGTGTCGCAACACTTTCAAACGACGGAGGCGGACGGCAGAGAGGAACGCCATTTTTCAGGTTCCCTGCTGCCTCATTTTCTTCTTCATATGAACGTCTTCCATCTGCATTTTTTCCAACAGATTGTTTTCACGCCTACAATAATAACAATATGTGCTTTTCTGCAAACACGTGCGTAATAAAAGTGCATATATACAGTCAACCATACACACACGTGCATAACCAAGCTGCTGCACGCACGGACACTTAGTCAGAATCAGTCGGCGTGGCCTGGCATTAGTCACAGCTCTGTTCCCTGTCTTTTCCCTTTGTGGTTGAGATGGCTAAGGATAGACGGGGCCAGACACAGAACCATCCCACCGGGACACCGAACAATGATGACAGATGAATACCTGCAAGCGACAATCAAAGTGCTCTTTCATCATCACAAATTCAATTTGGGAGATGGACGCTTGCCCCCCTGACGCACGCGTTTCCCCAGCATTAAATTCACGCTTCAATCTGTCATGTTGAGGCTGCAAATGTGATGCTAATGTGAGCGCGAGTTGTTCAGTGGAGGCTTGGCGGCCTGTTTCTGTTAATATTTGTGATGAGTCAATTAGCGGATGTGACAGAGGAAAGGATTTGCAAACAGGTGTTGGTGCTGATATGCAAAGGTATAGTGTACCTTCTCTTTACCTTCTTCTTTCTGACCCCTTTCCTTTCATTCTTCTTCCTACGCTGTCCCTGTTCCTTTTCCTGTCCCCCTCCAGGGAGTGGTGGCTGCAGAGAAGACCAGAGGGGGTCAGCTCCTCGAGGAGCCAAAGACGTTGCCTTTCCGAGCGAACACCTTCAGCCTCCAGGTGTCCATCCAAGACGTTCCCCAGTTCCTGTGGAGCATCAAACCCTTTACCACATGTCAGGTAACCATGGCAGCAACCGACAAGATATTAAATGACAACATAGGCCCTGTTCACACCTGGTATTAACATGAGTCCTCAGTGATCGGATCACAAGTGGACAGCTTTAAGTACGTCCGTTCACACCTGGCATTAGAATGCGTCTCCAGATGCGTCTTCAGTGGCCACTTGTGATCCGATCTCACTTCCCCGCCCCATATGCAAACACGTAGTAAACACACGGCTAATAGCAGCCGTTGTGATGTAATATTACAGGAATGTCAGTAGTAATATCCTATATATTCATTAATTCTGGTACATTGTATTAACATCAAAATAAAAGGTTATTGTACCGGCGATCCTCGCGGACCTCCACTTCTGATCGGATCACTGAGCACGCATGTTAATACCAGGTGTGAACAGGGCCTTTGTGTATTGTGGGATGTATTCGACTGTAACGTTAAGCTGGTACCACTCCTCAGCTCATGACATTCATCTGCTTTTGACTCTCTTTATATTTGTGTTTGTGTTCACCGTTCTGTGCTTTAAAACGTCTCTTTTTTTTTTGCGTGCATCCTGCTGTCAGCCACAGTTCTCTCCGGAGGATCGTAAAGATGGACGTGACTTGAGATTAATAGCTTTGTGTTTGTTTTGCTTGCTGGGGCATTAAGATGCAAACAGTATTAGATCGAAGTCATTGAACGCACCGCAGCAGTCAGTGAATGCTGTTTTGTATATCTTGTTGTTGCCATTTGCAGAGTAGCTGAACTGTGTCCCCACTGTTCGCCGTTGTTGCTTAAAGACCTGAATGCTGGATGAAAGCTCTGTTTTCAAAGACACCGCCCCCCCCCCCCCCCCCTACACACCCTCTCCACGGCCTTATTTATGAGGGACTGGGGATGGCAGCCAGGCACTGCGAACCTGCTTTGGTGTAGCAGGTGTGGAATAATAGCCGAGCATCGTGCCATACATCAAGTCAGCTTTTAGTGCTAAAGAGCATCCGAGCTTTCCACGTCCATCACCCCACCCCCCCGCCTCCTCCTCCTCCTCCACTGCTCCCAGACTCCATTATCTGCTGCTGTGTGCTGCACTGGCCAGCCGAAGATCAAAGCCACACGGGTTAAGTCATCAGTAGGCACGCCGGGCGCCACTTTTAATGCCACGGTCTGCGCTAAGAATCATTTACAGGTCACTTTTAATATGGCAGGAGACGGAGTCCTGCAGAGGTCAAGGACGTTTCCCCACAGATGTTCCCGTTCTCTGGAAATTAATTATACATCAAAGACAAGCCTGTTCCCTGTTCCCCCGTATTCCCACATATACAGCTTACACTACTTAGTGTGCCCGAGAGCTGCTTCTGCCATCCCAGGAGTTACTGTACCAGAGAATCAGGCTGTATTATTAAATGCATTTCTTCTTTCTCTCCTCAACAATAGTTATTTCCATGCATGCATAATATCGAGCCGTGAGATTTCAAAGCCAGACCTTACCTTTTATCTTGCTGTGTGTTTAAGTGCATGTGCCAGTGTGGTCACATGTAGAACAGCAAAGCTGAGTCATCTCATTCAGAGCTACCGGTATGTTAAAGGTGCAGCGTCAGATCTATATACCTGCTCCAAACAAGCAGGCAGCATTTCATGTCTGTACTGGGTCCGTAAACTCTACATTTACAGTCATCAGTTATAAAACTACAATCTGCTGAAACTCTGAAAGACGTTCCAAATAACCCTGCTATTTTATAATCTTCACCTACAGTTTACGTTGGCCATCTGTGTGTTTACTGTGACACTAACCGGGGCCGTATACGTTTTGATGATAGTTTTTTTTATTGGATTAAGTAGCAGAAACCAGAAAACAACGACTCATATTTTCATTTCATCCTCCCCGTGAAGGGGGTGGGGGGGCAACGAGTCCGGGAGACGGGCCTTCAGTTCGCGGTTAGCTGTAGCGACTCCATTCAGCCAGCGCAAACCCCAGAGTCACAGCAGGCTGGTGGAGCGCTGCGTCTAACCTGTGTAACGGCAGCAACAGAACGTTTGCTGATCCTGCGGGGAGTCGGGGCTGTCTTTGATCAGACCCCCGGCACCGGGGTTTGCGCTGGCTGAATTTGAGTTGCTACAGCCCCGCTAATTGAAGGTCCGTCTCTTGGATCAGCTGTCAGTCATGAAGTCTCCTGGATGAAACAAAATGATGGGTTGTTTTCTCGTTTCTGCCATTTTTGGATTTAATTCCATAAACAAACTATCCAAATTTTACACTGTACCTTCAAGGTGAGTAACAAGCCCTTGGAGCAGCTCTACTTCTTTGTCCTCTCATGTTGGACTGAGGACAGACTGGACGCTACCATGGATGTAAAGAGAACTGGATACAGCGTTGGAGGCGGGGCCCGTTCATTCCTATGAAAGTTGGTCAGTGGCTCGACTTCCGAGTGATAAAGTACCCGGATCTTCCGTCGATCTTCCGGATCCATTGGGCAGGCGAATTAGTATTCGCTCTGTCACATGACTCGGTCACAGACGTCACGCTGTCGTCACGGCTTTCTAGCTCCGCCTCCCAGTCTTTCGCTCCAGTCTCGGTCTGGGTCTCATTCACATGAACGGACAAAGGGAAATAACTCTGGATTCAGCTATTAGTGCATTTTACAACTTGTAGGACCTAATGATTTAAATAAGAACTATTAGAGTGTTCATACTGGGAAGTTGATTCACCTAAAAAAAAATAATAATCTGCTGAGTTACAGACGTCTCTTTCCCAATTTACGTCTATGGGAAAAAGTTTTTTGGGCCCAATGGCATCACGTGACGGATACGGAAGTTGTAGTACCGCCGTTTGGCCGCTAGGGAAATTATCATCAATGACCGGCGCTCTTCCTGGGGGGCTTGGACGCTACAGTGACTCACCATCACCTCTTGAGGTACAAGTGGTATTAATAGACAGGACGGGCCGGGGCTAGCTGGTTAGAATGCTCATTTCAGTAGATATCTGCAACACAATACATAGACGTCTTTGACATAACGTCAACACTGTAACCTCTTCACATTCTGCTGATAATATTAGTTCATTTAAACTAAAATTCTGGTCCAGATCATTGCTGTGTACTGTGTTATGTTTCTGATGTCCCTCTTCTTCTTCTTCTTCTGCCTCCTCAGGAGTTCTCCTTCCCTCAAGTGTGGTGCAGCAACCAGCAGCCCCTGCACTGTGCCTTCTCTCTGGAGAGATACAGCCCCGCCACCGCCCAGCTCTCCTGCAAAATCAGCGTGCGCCAGGTCAAAGGCCACGAGCAGATTCTGCAGGTCTACACGGCCGTGGCCGAGGTGAGGCTCCGGAGCTGCGGGATGGAGGAGAGGGGGGCGGCGTTTCACTTTCTCTCTCAACCTTTATATAACCTTCCTGGAGTATGTGTCCACTGACAGCAGGGGCCAGCTCTCCTGAGCTTGCATTCTGTATTAATAGAGCGAGGAGGACACTCACTTACTTTCTTTCTTTCTTCACAGATTTATGCTAAACGCAGACAACAGAGATCCAGCTGTTCACCACATTTAATGCACATTTTTTTTAACCTTTATTCGTCCAGGGAGACATGTGTTCCAGCAAATAGCCAGCATCATATTCACATGCATTAACACCTGGGAGCTGCCCGGTGTAACAACAGCCTCCTGTCAGCCGCTGAGCAGCTCCACTGGAGCAGCTAGGAGTTAGAAATCCTCACTCAAGAGCACCTTGACAGTAGTTGTTAAGCCAGAAGAGAGTGTTACCCATTGATTTTACCCAACTGCTTTTTTCACAAGCAGTCACAAACGTGCTTGTCCTACAACAAGGCCACCAGAACTCACGGTACCGCAGTCAGACGCAGGTGAAATATGATTTGCAATTACGTTTTATGGATTTAATCCTACCTTCATGATTAGTTAGGGTATGACAGATATGAGGAAGGAATAAAGGCGTTTATAGGAGCTGCGAGTAGAATTCAAATCATCATCACATCGTCACCACACACTGTGCAGTGAACAGACATGAGGGGGGAGAGTCTACGCTGCGTTTTACATTGTGGGTCAATATCATTTTCATACAGAGCACCATCACGGCAGTTTTCAATGTGCTGTACACCAACACGAGACATTAAGCATTAGGCTATTAATTACGTTGAATGTCAACGTTTCTGAACCAAACATATGTTGCATATCAGCCTCGTATCACACGCACAATGACTCGTGATTAACGTTGTGAAAAGATTGGTTAGGTTTAGATAACAAAACTAATTGGTTATGGTTAGAAAAAAGCAACAATGTAACTACCGTAAACAACAGCTGCCCTTAATGGACTTTCATACATAACGTTACTTAACCAACGTAAAGTCAGTGTTTACTTTTGGTTTCACACGGGACACGAACAGCGCCGTAAAGGATGAAAGTCATCCATCTCGTCCTTTTTCCATCCATGGCAACAATGGTTTGATGTCATGGCTATCTGATCAGCATGGCAAGCAATAAGATGGACGGCAACAGGACATGCAGTGGGCCAGACAGACAGACAGTGTCTTTTAAAGCTACTTCACACTACATGACTTTAGCTCTGATTCTCCGCTCTGCGTTTTTGGAGCTCCCAGAAAAAGCCCCAGCTCATGAAAGCCCCAGATCAGAGGCAATGCTGCTCAAAGACGCGAGCTGACAAGCTCGCCCACGCTCGCTGTCGCCTCGCAGACTCGTTCCAGATATCTAGCAGGCTAAATATTTTGACCTGTCGGGGACTCCGGCCACGAGCTACAGCCAATGAGAGCGCGAGACACGGGTTGAGGGTAAACCTGGGGGTGGAGGGGTCGCGTGTAACAACAGGAACTTACTGTATGGGCTGCATTTGCAACACAGAGCAAAGTTGTTGTTGCACCGAGAGGAATAAATAGTAAAAAAAAGAGTTTGGAAACAGGCAACATCAGCAATATGTCTTGCGTATTGTATCATTGTAATTTATTCCTCGAGTGTGTTTTTGTGAAAAAACGTGGTGTGAAGACCTCATCGGAAATTCCTCCTGGTGAAAGATCTTGTAGTGTGTGACCCCCTGTTTTCGGTCAGTCATGTAGTGCGTAAACCACGAGGACTAAAGACTCCTGGTTACTACACAGCCTGTTGTGTCGTGAAAACAGTACTGAGATCTGAAGACTTGAAGAAAGTTGTGTAGTGTGAAGTGGACATTAGGACGCCCACACTGGAGTACAGGTATCCTGTTACCACTGAGAAACAGATTATTAATATTTGAGTATAAGATATCTCCACCCTTCTAACAGTGGTTTGAATATGATATGAATGACGTGAATTTGGAATGAAGACTGACAGTGCTATCTAGAGAATTCACTTCTCTGCTGTCAGTATGTATGTCAGTATATATTTACAGCATGTTCCAAATACTGTGATGGGTGGGTTTGACGCTATCTTAGTATAGTGGAAATAACTGTGTGGTATATCTGGGAGCTAATATAATCAGTAAAAAATAACAGAAATTCAGACAAACAAACAAGCTGGTTAGCCAATGAGTGAGCACGGTTAGAGTGGTTCTGACCAATGGAAGGAGGAGGAGGCAGGCGTTCTTCATCATTGTTGGAATCCATTGTAACTGCTCTGAATTCAAAGTGACCACAAAGGAGCACTCACAGGGCTGAGTGTTTGACAATCAACAGACAGATTTTGCGGTGGTGTATTGCTTTAATTTAGAGAAATGCCAGCGCTAACTGCAACACTAAGAGGCTGCCAGACGTCTCCACCTTTGTCTTATTGGTTCACAGCCTATGCACTGATGTTTTAAAATGTTACACACACCTGTCTGGATTGTCCTGACCCCAGTAAACCCCCATCCATCTGGTGCTCCAACAAACACACAGTGACATTTGCAAATCCTATCTGACCCTGGTTCTCATTCTAGTTTCTGTTTTGTTCCTCCAGACTGAAAAGGAGTCGGTTCCATTTTTTATGCAGACAGACTGCACCATCACGTCCCAGACGGGGCCCAAGGCCTTCAAAATCCCCTCGTCCATCCGCCAGAGGATCTGTGC
This sequence comes from Sebastes umbrosus, assembly GCF_015220745.1. Taxonomy (NCBI): domain Eukaryota; kingdom Metazoa; phylum Chordata; class Actinopteri; order Perciformes; family Sebastidae; genus Sebastes; species Sebastes umbrosus. Next base: position 10,038,405 of record NC_051276.1, read on the forward strand.
CACCTTCGACACTGCCAACGCCAAGGGCAAGGACTGGCAACTCTTAGCCCAGAAGCTCCACTTAGATCGGTGAGCGTAGGATGTGCATCCTCTCCGAGATTGCATGATGGCTGCATCTTTTTTCCTCTGTAACGGCCTCGCCTACGAGAATGATAATGTGCTGTGGCGAGCCTCTTGAACGTGGCTTTATATGCAGCTATACCTTTTGTTCCTCGTGTTCTCTCTGAGCGGTATAGGAGATAGGACTGGTAATTAATTGTACGGCACATAATGATTGAGTTGTCTGTTGAAGGCCGTGGCTCATGTGCATTGTGGTTTTGTGCTTATTATATGATTTCCTTAACAAAAGAATAGTTTTATATCGAATGCATCTCCAACATTGCTGTCAATGTCGATTTATATTCATCACTTGTTCTTTTTTTGTCCAATGAAAACATGCATTTATGATGAGAAACCATACTGATGTTTAGTTGTTGTCTTTGCTGGGTCTGATTTTGTGGCAGCTATAATCTCCTGTTAAGTGCATGATTCATGAAACGCTGGTATCTAAGAGTCCTTTGGGATTCCAAATTATCCAGATAAGCTTTCCTCTCCAAGTTGGGCGGCTTTGAACTGAGCCTGATGTGACCACCGGCTGCAGCCTTTTATGATGCTTGTTGTGTTTTTCTCTTGTAAAGCAGCAGCAGCAGTGAAACACTGCCCCCAACTGGATTCAGCACTTCATGATATGCATAAAAGACATTGCACTGGCATAGCAACAAGCTTTCTTTTCTTTCATTTTGGCAGCACCTGATAATTAAATCCAAAGCAGACTGTGTTTGCCAGTAATTACTCATCATTTGTGATGGTAATTTATTCTCTATATTTTTGATAGTCTTAAAAGGTCATACCTTTTTGTTGTACCTACATGTAGGACCAGATGGTTTTGTTTACTGCACCAAGACAATTTGTGTTAAATGAATTTTCAGATACAGTCAGATATAATGAGGAGATTTTATAATAGTCAAGTGAAAGAGGACCCAAGGACCCAAATGGGTTTTGTTAGTATAGTGATTGTATTTAAACATTTATTTAGCCAGATAAAATCTCTTTGTCCATGGCGAACTGGACAAGAAGGCAGCAAGTTACACGTCAGGTCCAGGTCATACAATACAATACAAAAGACACATACAACACATTACAGATGGGAATGAATGAAAACTAATGTCCACGTATCAACAAAAACAGGACTGATGTTTAGAGTGAGGATAATAGATATTCTACTACATTCTAATAGATAGAGTTATAACAACACATTTTCCATTTTGTACAGGTTAATTGAACCATTGTGCGTAATACAGTATGAGCGTCTGGACCCCTAACTTGACACCTAGGATCATCCGAAAGCCTCAAAAACACATATTTTGCATCCAATTATTTTGTATTTATCTACACTGCAACGTTTATTTGCAGTAGTTGCAATGTTCAATCATTTCATCCCGTCCAACATATCATAACACAAGTTTGTAATTATGCTATTTACCGCATGTAATTCTAATTTGCGGTATTTAAAAATCAACTGACCAAAACACCCGTCTGGCCTATCACTCAAAGACAAGATATATCTTCCACAGTAGAAACAATATGCCAACTACTCTGACGATAGACGGAGGATATACACACTGTCATATCGCCCATCACATCCATGGATGTATAATCAGACCTGGATATGGCGCCACCGCTCAGCCTTGCTTCCAGTTTTGCCCCGAGGCCACTCAGAAGCAATTTCCCCATCGACCACCACTGTAAAAGAGACGTCTGTAAAAAACTGTTGACAGGACACCTCCAACTGTAAACAAGGTCCGTTGTGACTCTTTCTATTCTGAATTTTTGATCCATGGAGGTTTAATATTTGTAAACTTTCCTCGAGCTGAGAAAAGCCACTTGCGACATTATCACAATGTAAAGTCTATGGGCCGAGCGGGAGCTCACAGGCGGGTGCCAGCTGGAGAAATACTGCACAAATAAACCCGGAAGCTAGAAAACTTTTTTGTATGCGCCAGGCGAGCAATTCTCATTAGACTGAATAGGCGCCATCTTGGGGTCTGGTATCCAGTTCTAATGATACATCCATGATCCCTACGAGCCACCTAGCAGTATAGCTGAGATAAGATAATAAAATAAGATCTACTTTATTGTCCCGCAGGGAAACACATCACTATGTACATACACACGTAGAACATAGATCATACATACACCCAGACATAAACGTGCTCTATCTGTTAGCAATGTAACAGCACGACCACATATACTGTAGCAGCTGCTCTCACATTCAGTCAACAGATATTTCTCACATTTCTAACCTGTTTTATCATTTCTTCAGGGCATATAGGATGTTAAATATGGTGTTGTTGTATAGCTAATTTGATATAAAAACACATCTGTGAGCCTCACTGTTGCTCCTTCATCAACATAAACACACACACTGTAGTTTGTCTTTGACTCAATCCCACACACTATTACTGAATCAGTTGACTTGTATCTTTCACAAGATGAATGCATACATAAACAGCAGGGATACAGTCCATAATCTGAAGCCAACGTTAAACATGTCCCTGTGTTATGTCCCCTGACAGTGACTTCCTCCTGTGCAGTTCATTAATCCAGCTTCGTGTGCTCCTCTACAGAAACCTGGGTTATTTTGCAAAGCAGCGGAGTCCGTCGGCGGTCATACTGAGCCTGTGGGAGGCTCGCCACCAGGACACCGCTGACCTTGACTCCCTAGCCAGCGCCCTCGAGGAGATTGGCAAGATCCACTCCAAAAGCTCCCCCAAGGACCTGGATGAGCCGGAGTCTGACTTCAATCACATACAAGCGGGCAGCGTGTGTGGAACGGGCGAACTAACAAATCAGACGACAGAGGACTCTGCTCCTGAATATACAGGCTGAGAGAGAGAGAGAGAGTCAGTGAAGACTGACAAACTCAAGCATATATCTGTGTACGCACAAAGCCAGAGATGGACGACACACTGTGGCGGTGTGCTGGAAAGGTCACGAGGTCGTGAGTAGACAGTGAGAGCGGTCAACATACCGACCAGTTCCGACAGATGGAGGTGAGCCGGTACCTGCTGTGGATCTACCCGTCTCTTTTAACAATCTGTCTGAGGATGGACTGTAAATCTTTTTTTCTGCCTTTCCACTCCATTTTGAAGTTCATTTTTAATGTATTTGTTGTCTTAAGTTAAAGCTGCGCCTCTGTATATTCATTTACCGGCTCAGAGGGTGAGTGTGGGGGTACTTCCTGAACTTCTGTGCACATTATTTTCTGAATTTGTGTTAGAAGAGATGGGAGCTCCTCTCCCCCCCTGGGATTGTCCCCACCGCCTCCCCTCCGTCTCCCAGCGGTCCACACGGCAGCTGGACATATTTGCATAGAAGTTCTTTATATGCAAATAAGGTGATACAACTGTGGCGTTATTTCAGACACACCTGATTTAATTTCTTATCTTTTCCCTCCGACACCACATCCCCGTGTCAGCGAATGAATGAGGACTTAGAAGCTACTTTTTTGGACGTCCAATATTATATTTTTAAAAGGAAGCTGCTGATTGCTTAAATGTTGTGATTGTGAACTTTCAAAGCCAAGTATCTTCAAATTCTCCCATTTTCATCTCATAAAAAAAAAATCTAAAAACTAGTCTATAGGAAGTTTAGTCCTTCTGATAGACAACCAGTGTTGTGGATCATTTATATGAAAAAAATAGTTACAATATCAGCCCAAGTCTAATCTTGAAGGACAGCCCGGTCAGAGAGGGACTTCCCACGTGTTATATGCTACGAAAAAAAAAAAAAAAAAAACCTGGTTGTGGCGTGATGTGGCAGAGTGAGATTTCTAACCGTGGCATTACAGTTCATTACAGTTTCCTCCAGATAGAGAGGGAGGAAGCGGTAAAACATCATTTCCTGGCACGGCAGGGAGCGCATCACTGCGTCTTATCACCCGATTCCCACCATTAACACCCGTCACACAGAGCTCATATCAGGCCCTGACACACCCGACTGCCCCCACCACCACCTCCCCCCTCACCCCCAACTCACACGCAGACATGCACATTGACATTTCATGGCTTCAGAGGTCATGTACAAACAGACTGGGAGTTTGCATATTGTAAAACAAACAAAAATGTAATACCGATGTTGTCAGAGATACAACATGCTGTTATGTATCTGTTTAAATCACACTGAACACACATCAGACTGAGATAATGATAAGGGAACAAATGTTCTGAGTATGTGAGGCTTGAAATCAGAAAAGAAAACATGTTTTGTGTCAACCGCTGAGGTAATGGTAAATGAAAAAGTTTGCCGGCCTACAGTAGATGACATTCTGAGTTGAATCATCATAAAGCAACAAAATCTATTATAGTTTAAGAAAAAAATTAAACTTCGAAACTTAACAAACTCCCTGATTTTGTTATCGTACCCAACTGAACCAGTCAGAGCTTTAACCAGCGTTGTGAGGACACTCACTGTCATTGAGGTCAGAATTTGTGTAACTGAAACTGAATTAAATTATATACAGTCACAACTTGTGAGCTTGTGTTTACAACATGGGACGTTGTGTACATAATATACTTGGCTTTGGTGCTGTGTGGTTAAGTCGCTGCTAAGCAACGGCCATATTAACGTTACAGTCGGCGTCTAGAAGCCACAGAGGCAAGCGGGTAACATAATGCAGGAATTGCAGAGGCATAATGACAGAGGAAAAAGATGAAGCCGTTGGGAATATCAACATTTTCCTCAGACATATTATAAAATTACGAAGAATTACAATATACGACTAAAATTACAATACACAGTATTAACTTATTATGCACCGAAAAATGAACTTCCAAGGCCTCCGCCATTTCTGACAACGTCAACAAACACGTCACAACTCGTGAACTCTTACGAGGTCGTGAATACCACGAGGGGGGGGCGTTCATGTGGACTCTTCTGGTAAACACCACAACATCTGAAGGCACCAAATGTTACTCTAATTCATCCTCAAACAGATGATAGCTAGCTGGTGTATCACAGACAGCTGTGGAGCTGTAGAGGCAGAGCGGACTGACAGCAGGAGGGAAAAGATTGAACACTGAATCACACATCTGCACCTTTTGTCTCAAGTGTTTGTTTCATGGAGGTTATCTCATGTGTGACCACAGCTCTCCATGTGTTCCTCTGTGATTCAGTCACACAACATTAGACAAACTTTAGGGGGAAAAGTTGTTCTTTTCATGAATTTACATGCCCAAAATAATGAAATGTTTGCCTGGGGTAAAATCACCGTATAACACAGACTCCATTTGGCTGCTGCCTCTACTTGCTATAAGTTAGCACGCAAAATAAACAAAGGTCCGGCGAGGAAGAGCAGCTGAGTGTAAGGACGCAGTAGGTGGTTATAGTGGATTTAAACATTGGTCTTGACATTTTGCTGCTGGTTAACAGGTATCAAATAGCAGTTTTACATGGGGAACAACAGGTTAGCTTGTGAACAGGCTGTGACAAGCAAACATATACGGAGTGCCAGACGGTCCTCTCCAAAAAAAATGGCCGTACAGGTCGTCTGTGCGAGCAGCTTGTTAGGGTTATAGCGACCTCTAGTGGCCATAGTAATTAAGACGGGAGCAAAGGAGGAAGTGACGTGGTATAACACACAGACTTTCATCCAAGAGACTGCTGTTTATGTCCCGTGTGAAACCAAAAGTCAACGTTGACTGGCCTCACGTAGGCCTTCGTAACATGCGAAGGCCTTCGTTGCGCAAACATGCAAACGAAGTGGCAGTAGGTAGGGAGCGGGCGTAGGGGTATAGTTTGAGAAAGTCCTGTTGTATCGTGTTGCCTAAACCTAACCACACAGTTTTGTTACAGTTCACAATATTAACCACATTTAAAACTGCGACCGTTTGACAACGCGCGCGCCGGTCACTGGTATTCTCCAACGGTCATATATGTTGTTTTGGGGATTATTGACACAAGTCCCATTCTGTCGTTTAGGTATGAGGGCGTGTTGGGACTGCTGAGGACACAAATGGGGCTACATATAGGTCTACTGTAGGTCTGTGTCGGTATGGTTTGACGCCAAGACGAGCACTTTTTAATGAGGGTATACTTTAGCATTTGGTGTAAAACATCCAACATGTATGCTACTTTTTGTCTTGTGAATCATTATTAAAAGAAATAAACAAAAATATGTTCAATTTTGACTGGTAGATTATGACATGATGCAGTTGTATTGACGTACTGTTTCACTATGACTCCTTAAGTAAAGATAAGAAAAAAACAGCAATGACTCTTCAGCTCTATCCTCCATTCATCCTCCAGGTGAACATCAGTGAACCCTGTGGTTTGAGTCTTGTGGCCTTTCTCACTAGTACCTAAATTCAGGAAATACACTTACTAATCACAGTACCTAGAACCATGAACAAACATACAGTATGAGTTATGTGTGGTACAAATGAAAGTGTGTAGGCTTGGAGCTGCATTCTCCCTCAGACACACTAGTTGATTTTGATGTAGCACGTACCCAGCTGAGTCACTCTTTGCTTTTATCCACTCCTTAGTCTATAGTGCCCACTAAGCCCACATCGTCTCCAATCTCAGCGCTGATACTCTCAACTGTATTAAGAGTCAAACACAGTGATCTTCGGCACAATATTGGATTCTATAACAAAATCAGAGACCATTTCTTCATCTTCAAATTGGCACCTCCATCCACCACTGAATTACATAATTGACATAATGAACCTGAATAAAGATAGGTACGATCCTTGCTGTAAGCTAAACAATCTCAACACACAATTCCTTGTCCACAACCCCAATTTTTCAACATTTCTATTCTAATTTAGATTCTGTCGGCTATTTTTAAGATAAGAGAGCTGTATGTCCCTCAGTGGTTTTATCAGGAAGGATATGGTGACTTTGAATACATCACTGAGTATATCTGACCTGACATATGTGAATGGTTTCATCCTGCCATGATAAAGAACCATTTCTTTTTTTTATTTCTCTGCATCATCTCTATGCATTTCTAATCAAATTATATTGTGACTAGATGGATTCTCCTTTTCATTCCTGCAAATGGCGAAAATGGAAAATGTGTGCTTTTGTAACGCTTAGCGGTGGCTTATGTTGCATCGAGAGCATCCTGTCTGTGCTGTACACCCCCATCTGGCCCGTTCTCACTCCCAAGTCGTCAAATATGGCAGCTTGGTCAGTGGCTCTACATGGCCATGAAGACATCAGGTGACGTAGTATAAAGAGTGATACAGTCTGTGTAGGGAGGAGGTCTGTGTGGGTGGATGGTACCAGACTTTCACCCAGGAGACTGGTGTTCATGTCTCATGTGAAACCAAAAGTCAGCATTGGACTTATTTTAGGTTATGTATGGAAGTTAAATTATGTAACATTATATCACTAATGTCATTGACATCATGCACGTAACGTAGCCTACTTAACCACAAACCACAGTCTTTTCCTAAACCTAACCAAGTTGTTTCCTGTGAACACAACAAATTTATTTTGAAAAGACAGTGTATGCAACTATGGATGCACACTATATTTTGGGCGCCGGAAATTTATATTATTATGTGTTATTCCGATAATTGAATTATAGCCGATAAATTATCAGCTGATTATATGAAGCCAAATTGCTTTCATTGACTTAACAAGCACCGCCACACACTCCGATACGGTAGGTGGCGGTGTGCACCTTTGAAAGTTGGTTTTACAATCCACCAATAAACCAAAGAATGAAGAATGAGCGCAGCACGCTGACTAGAGAGCCAAACATGTTGTCGCTGATGTGGATGTTTTTCACAGTTTCAGAGGAAGCCAACACGATGGCAATTTGCAATACAATTTTTTTTTATGTAATTTACTAGAAAAGATTGAAGAATCAGACCTGATTTTTGCTTTTGATGTGATAACAATAGTGACGTCATTTGGATTTGTTTGGGTCAGAGCTGTGGGATATTAAATCATCCATCTTTGCTCACTACATCTTAGCCTTTCTTACCCTCAGGTGTGCATACTAAACTACAGGTTATGAACGTCTTTTTAACATACAAAATTTGAAATTATCGGTTATCTTATTATATTATATCCAATATTCCATATAGTGCATACCCACATGTAATGAGCAGAAATAGACACGTGCAAAACTGACACCAGAGGGCTACATAGAGGTTCCCAGTTTGAAGCGTAGGGCCGCTGACGGAGCTGCTGGGAGTGAGAACGGGCGTCACACTCAACACTTACCTTCATTCTGGAAGTGTTTCATCTATGTCCACTGTATCTCATAAACGTGTTGAAATTCTGTTTTTTTAAAAGTGAGCTCACACACATACACAAACGTATTCTCACTATGTATAATGCTTTGGTGTAAGACTAACCCTGTTTCATGAGATTAAAAGTTCACTGTTGCGTCCATGACTTTCTGTCCCCTGAGTTGGTCGTCCCACGCTCGTTTTTTGCTTTACGCATGGCCTTCGGCTTCATATCACTATTCTTGTGCCTTGTTTAACTACTGTAAATGGTGAATGTTGTAAAGTACAGATGCGGATGAAAAAAAACAGTTAATCATACTGACATACATTTAAAGATATTAGTTGAAAAAGTATTTAAAATTATAATATTGAAATAGGCTGCAGAGCTTTTCTAGTGCTGAACATCTATGTTTGGTAATGCCAGGGCAGCTTTGTGGTATATTGTATCTATAATTATGGACATTTTGGATGTTTTCTGTACAGTAGAATTTGCAAATGTATATGCAGCCTTTTGGAAATAAATGTACAGTTGAAAGATCTCAACTTGTCTAAACGCTAGTTATTTTTTGAAGCATGCAATGAAATCATGATTATGGCCATCCATATGGTTACTATCCATAAATTAATTTTCAATCATTCACAGTCCGGTCAGAGATTCAGGTGTGTTGTGCTAGTAGCGGCTAATGTAGCCTGGAGCCAATAGCCTCATGCAGAGATGTGGAGCCGGCTACAGACGTCTGTAGGGCCCAATCTTACACCCGGCGCAAAAGCGGTACACAGCACAGCGCAACTTTCAACACTAAGTTTCAGACCCACGCAGCTGTCATTTTCACAACCAGCGCCCAAGTTGTGTAACGGCCGGGACACACTGGCAACGTCAGCAGCGTGTGGTGGAACCTCTTGCTTTTTATTCCGGTGCCCATGTTAACAGATTAGAGCAGCCACACAGCCTGCGTGAGCAGAGCAGTTCGGCTGCTGCGCGGCTCGGCTGCTGCTGCGCGGCTCGGCTGCTGCGTTTCGGATGCGTCCCTTCCAGACATGGACTTGTGTCATGAGCAGCACATTTCCTCTGACCGTCTCACACTCAGCGGCTTCCCCCACACATGATTTTTCTAACAAAATGTGTCATGATGAGTCCACGAGGGCTGTTTTTACGCCGACAGTGCACACACGAACAGGCACGGCGCCAGGATTTCAATTTTAAATGGGCCAAAGTCCTTTCATGCTTGCGCCCAAACTTTTTGTCAGTAATGTAGGCTACTACTAATACAATTTACAAGGGCGTAGGTTTGCATGTGGAATATTTTGACGGCTGACTTGACCGCAATAAATAAAAATGGTGAGGACAGGGGTGAAACCATCCCACGGTGTCATGTTATTTTATTTAGTTAGTGCTGTTGACTGTACTGTAGGTCAGGTGTCGGGGTGGAAGTGTAGCTTCCTGCGGCGCTGTCCGTAGGTAGGCTATATGTTGTACAACATACCCATTAATGCAGCAGTAATCCAATCATCATCTTAGTGAGTGCTTTTATTTTTCATTAGTACTTTTACTTTAGTATAGGAATTTGAATCCTTCCAGTGGTTCACTGTACTGGGCAGTACGATCGCTAGTGGTACTTTAGTTTACTTTATACCAGTGCCATTCATTGTCACTGCTTTATACCTTAATGTTACCTTTCTGGTGTAGTGTTGTTAGCTACTTCTGGGTCATTTTTAGAACGACAAATTTAATATTGGTATTTTCTTGGTACGACTGCAGATTCCCATCAAGATGTCGACTTGGTGTTTCAGGGACTTAAGACACTCATTGCTTTTCACTGGTAATCATGAACAAAGTAATCACTGCATTCAATGACTCATTCTCTTGATGAATGGCTCCTGTCCTGAGTGAAAAAAAATAATACATATAAAGATAGATTACAGATATAGATAGATAGATATTGAGCAACATACAGCATTTCAGTGGATTTAGAGTCACTGGACTCATTCTTTTGGAGAGTCTTTTCCTCTTATATGCCTCCATCAGATCATCATGATGTTCTATAATGCACACAAAAATGTTGTGTCACTAAAAGGTGGTTAAGCTCTATTCAGTGTGACTGTGTACAATTGTTTGATGCTGCATTCGTCTTGAGAAAAGCACGACAGACGAGCACTCGTTCAGCCCACTTCCTGTCTGTCTTTACACCATACCAGACTGTTTTGGGTTTTACATTTGCCTAAGGGCGTTTCCACACCTTTTTGACAATTTAACTAGACAGTTTCAATTTGACAAGACAAGACATTTTAAATTTGACAACACAAGACAGTTTCAATTTGACAAGACAAGACATTTTAAATTTGACAAGACAAGACATTTTAAATTTGACAAGACAGTTGAAATTTGACAAAGACAAACAAAAAGAAAAGAAAAAAAAAAGAATAGACAAATAAATACCTAAACCTAAATAAGTAAACGTACCTTGTTTAGTTCAGTTGAATCGAACCCTGGTGCGTTTACCCTCTTGGTGCGGTTCGTTTGGGCAGATCTGAACACAGCAATCGCACTCGGGTGCGCACCAAAACAAGCGAACCGAGACCTCCTTGAAGGGGTGTTCTCGGTTCGCTTCCAAACCAACTGCGTTATGGTTCGGTACGCTTCATTTATGGTGAGAACATGATCCGACCTCGATCCGGCCCAACTGGAGAAAGCATTGCGCCTTTCTGGATTAAACCAGCTCCGGTAGCAAGCTGCGCTGTGCATGTCAACACCAGACACCAGACAACATTACTACAAAAGAGCCTACGCTTGCCCTCGCTATTCACATCAGTACTAAACAGTTGTAACGTCAGGCTGTGTTGAAGACAATGGGCATACCTGATGGATCTTTGGAAATATTTTCGGCCAATGAGCATGTCAGAGTTTAGGAGGGTTAATGCACGCCTCCTCCTGAACTGTCTTGATATGCGCCTTTGGCGGCTCCAGTGCATCAATACGTTGTTTTCCAGTCGCAGCCGTGCCTCATTTTCAATCTGTATCGTTTGCCTTGAGTGAAAAATTGCTACGAGGTAAAAAAAAATAAAAGATGACCAGGGCCAAGATCAAGCCGCGTAGTTGTCCCTCCATTGTTGCGTTCTGGGAGTCTGCTCTTCTTTGATTACTTCTGGGAGTTTTCCAGCATGGAAATTCTGACCAAAAGTTTGGTCCGCTCTTAAATGCTGTTGTGTGAACACAAACCAAACTCGAGGCAATATGCAACATGGTAACAATTTGGTCCCTGATTCAGACCAGAGCAAACAAACGGCCCTACTTTCATGTGGTTTGATTCCCTGTTCACATGGTGTTCAGGTTCTCTTTCCCTTTCGATAAAGGTTTGTACATTTCCTCCAATGAAAAGGAGAGGAAACTGAATTAATGTTCACTATATCCCCTTGCACTGTGCATCAAAAAGATCCCCTTAACCCTACACAGCATAGCTTTCCTCTCAGTATACACAGAGGACCCTGTAAGAGAAGGAAAAATGATATTTTCCATATCATTATAATTGATCTTGACCTCGGTGCAACAGATGAGCAGAAAGCAGTACAGTCAGCCTGAATGCAAAATTCATGTCTTATCTTAAAGGCTCAGAGGTTTCAGCCTCCTCCCTCCTTATCATCAGAAACACAAGTTGCAGCAGTGTGCCGGGGTAAACGGTGCAGAAATTCTTCCATATGCAGTAGACTCTGTGAGTCTGACGCTGAATGACTATGGAAATAAAATAGGTAAAAACAGAAATGTAGAGTTGTACTGTAAAATTTAGAACAAATTGTTGATGAGCTGCAGTCTCTATTTCCCAGTCTGCCTAGCAGCCCATGAGACCATCAGTCACCTCAACAACTGAGTCCATCGGACCCATCAAGTCTACGGCTTTCACTCAAACTGCCTTCAAAACTGTAACACCATTTCATCTACAACTCCGAGTTAGCTTAGCATCACAACCGACAGACATCAACACTTTCCCAGTTGAGGTGAGCCCACTCCTTCCTGTTGGGCTGCATATCTGTGTGCTGCAGGCAACTGCTCATTAGATATTGTTAAACTGGCTCATACAGGAGGATGAGGTTAGCTAAAACACTGTGATGATGGCTGACTTCATGCAGTTTGTGATGAGAGGCTTTTCGCATTAGTTTTCCCCCATTATCCTGCCGCAGCGCCTCACAGCAGAGAGGACACTTGGAACTGTTATTCACGTTGCACTACAGCAGAACAAGTGGATCCGTCCTCATTCAGCCTGAAAGCACTTCTACTTGTATATATCCAAAGTGACATGTGTGTAACAGCAGAAGAGGTTTTTATTTACATATTTTGCATTTGCAAATTAACTAGGGCCCGACTTCATTTGGTCATGGAAAGGTGGAACTATACTGCTTCAAATCAATCGGTTGAATGTTTCAGATCAAAACTACCCGGTAGATTTTTCAATGTGTTTCACGATAACTACTTTTGTTGGACGATATATTGTCCCAGAAATAATTACAATAAACAATATTATTGTAATTTGGAGACCACTGATATAATGATAATATAAAAGCATAATAATGCAAGTACACCCTTTCAAAGAGCAATGAACTTTTAACAACAAATACAATAAAACCACACAACCAAATCAATAAATAAATTGATTCTCAGGTTCTGGTAACAAAGATGTTCAATGCCCAAGTCTTCTAATGGTATGGAGGACTCTCGCTGTTTATTCTGGCATCATGTCGGCTGACATGTTGGAGACATTCCGGTGTAAACAAACGTGCATGTAAACACAACGGGCAATATTGAGGTCAGCAAAAATGAACGAGGTCATGTCCATATATAGTGCGATAAGTGCAGTGACATAGGATCTGGCTCACCAGGTACAGCGTGTACCTGTAAGGCTGAGTTCTTACCTCAGAGGCCGGAGTTGGAGTCCGACCCGGGGCCCTGTGCTGCCTGTCATCCCTCCTCTCTCCCCTGCCTTTCCTCTCTGTCTCTCTCACTATCAAATAAAGCAGAACTGCCAAAAAATAATCCTGAAAAATGAGGGACTAAAGTCTTACCCAGCATGCACTGAGCGACAGCAAGGAAAAACTTGGACAGGTTGTCTATTACAGAGGTAACACAGAGGCTTTACTGTATGAACAACCATTCACACACCTGTTTCGACCTATGACCTTATGCTGCCCTCCCATTTTAGTTTGTTCCATTTTGGTTTTGTCTCTCTTAACTTCCAGTCGCTAACGCTGACTATACATAATAAACACATTAGACTCATTTCACTCACACTACTATAAACTTCTCAAAAGTTGGAACACGTGTCCACATTTATAGGGAGGATTGAGGCCACCGACGGGTAGCATTCTGTGTGTTGCTTTAGTTGCACTTAAAGGACAAATGAAAGAGAGATTGAGGCAGCCAGTGGTAACGCAGCAGGGTTTAAACATTAATAGAAATGCAAAGTTCAACAAAATTATTATAAAAACTCCATTACGGGACTTTTATGGGCTATTATCCAACTATTCATGTTGTTTTCAAGATTCAGGTGGTTCACAGCCACCTCTGTCTCTGTTGTTGTGGCTACGATCATGTCACTGATGTGACTTAAATGTGACCAAAAGTGTGCACACCTGGTTAAAACCTGTGATAAAACAGAGGCTCTATTTATTTACTTGAGTATTTTCAATGTATGCTACTTTATATTTTACTTCACTGCATTTATATTTGCATTCATTCATTTCATTTCAAAAATGTATTTCGAACATGTAAAAGAAAAAAAAAAGAAAAAAGAAAATTATCATAAAAACAAGTGGGCAGCCAGAAAAAAAGTAATATTTACAGACAATGGAAACATAAGCAAAATAAATTGTCAAACACTTGATGCCTTGGTTTATATATTCGAAAAGGAGTGAGAAGAAGTACAAACTTATTTAATCCCAAGTACCCCTTCTCCATGAGTCATTCATTGATAATTAACCAGCTTCCTTATTGAGCTAAACAACATATACTCTCATGTTCCTAAACTTGTCTAAATAAAATTGTTATTATTACCTTTTATCTCTGTCATACAAAAATATAAATTAATTACTGATATAATTATCCTTATCGAAAATTATTTGAGGATTTGATAAGGATATAATAAATATATATATATATAATTATCCTTATCAAAATAGGTATACTGTACTCCCACTGTATATATAGAGTACTGGCTCCATGTCTGTGGGCCGGATGGATGGTGTCTCTGACTGGAACATCAGCTGTGGCCCCGCCCACCTGATCCAGCCTACGTCACTGTCATTACCTCTAGTCGTCACACCTGCGCTACACTTTGAAAGAGAAGCACACGCGACGCCTGTCAACAGCATTTTGCCGCAAATAAGTGAATGTAATGAGTGATTTTAAGTCTGTGGAGTCAGTCATCTGTGCTAAAGCATGACCGGGTTCCAGACCCACGTCGTTATGGTAAGTTTTAAGCGTCTTTCTACAAGTTTGCCGACTCTTTATCCATCTGAACTTCCTTCATTAGTTGAGATCAGCTCTAACTCTCAGCCGGTGTTGCGGTTAAAGGCAGTATGAGGTGTTCTCTCACACAAGTCATTTAAAGGAGGATATATTACTGTAGGATTGGTGGCCACGTTTTGTCGAATTAGACTCAAATAAATTGGGTTTGGGGATTTTCCGGATTGCTAGTTTGTGTCTATACAAGCCTGTTGGCAGAATGTCACATTTACCTGTCAAAGTCTCTGTTTGTGTGTCTGAGTCCAGGTGTGACATTCCTCAACAAGTAGCTCATTCATTGAAGCTCTTTGTCATATGGACAACTGCTGGCTTTAAATGAACAATTAACATTGAATAATGAAACAAACAAAAAAACTAATAAAAGCTGCATTATGCCCTGATTAGGGTGTCTTCCTGGTGTATTGCCCCAATCTCAATGTAATATTGCGTCAATTTGAAGGTGCTCTTAGGAATTACCACACATTTCCTAAATTGGGGGGCAAACTGTATTTTATGAATTTTTAGTAATCTGTCTTCAATTCGGCTTGGTAGTAATCCGCCAAAAATGGCTTTTACTCACTTAACATGTCAGTTTTTAACATCTGCCTTGCCGCACGTATCCCTCCACACGCTCTGACAGCGGAAGCGACAGAGAAAGTTGAAATTGTATCAAAATAAAATGCTTGGGTTGGGTTTTTTTTGGAGGGGGGGGGATTTTACCCACTCATGTCTCCTAAATTCAATTCAATTCAAACTTTATTGCAGACTCAAGGTCCAGATAAGAAAAAAAAAAACACAACAACAATACATTACATATAAGACATTACAATACAGGAAGCACTATAAAAAGTCATGATTAAAAGATTAAAAAAATCCTAAAGATTAAGAAAGTTTCTTAGATATTTCTGCTTCAGTTGTTGTGAATGGAGGTTTGTATGATTTTTCACATTCATGGAAGACAATATTTTAAGCATGAGATTTTAGTTTCATAATAAAGGCAGGGGAAGTAAAAACAGGGACATGTGTGTGTGTGTGTGTGTTTGTGCTTGTTGGGAGATGTCCTGCATGTGATCTTTTAGCAAAGTAGGGCAGGGTGGATAATGGGTGTGGACAGCAATCTGGTCTGTGATTGCCTTATTTGGTTATTCAATCTGGCCAGGTAAGGCTACAGTAAGTGTGCTGTGTTTGTCCTCAGCTGACTTCCATGCTCAGAATATGGAGTTATGGAGTTGAAGCATGTCTGAAGGAAATCCCCACCTGCCCCAGCCAGCCATGCTTGTTGCCTGATCAGAAGTGCGTTTATTGGTCGGGCAAAGTCTTAAGAAATATTGCGACATTTTCACCTTATCCACAAATACTAAGGAAGAGAGAAATATGACTCATGATTGTGTTATTTGTTTGGAGTATTTAAACTTTAGATAAGTATTCCTCTGTACACAAGTAATTTCCTCTAAGCGGAACTGAGTCATTGTAAGGAGCAGTCTATGAAGGATACAAATATTAATGATTAAAAACACAGTCAGGGGGGGAAAACCAAATGAAGTAACTCTAATGGCTGCTACATTATTATGTAAAATACTAATATTTTATATAGTGGAGACAGCGGTATTGTTCCTCAAGTTTTGCTAAATCAAATAATGCAGTAATTATTTCTGAATGTAAAAAGGGATTTATAGCACCTTTTTATAGAACTGACAAGGAAATACAAACAAGTGGTTAGGGCTGCAACTAAAGATTATTTTCATTACCTATGAATCTGCTGACTATTTTCTTAAATTGATCGATTAGGTGTTTAATCTGTGAAATGTCATAAAGTGGTGAAAAAAGCAGGGCTGCAACTGAGGATTATTGTCATTATTGATTAGTCTGTCAATATTTTTCTTGATTAATTGTTTAGTCTATACAATTTTAAGCAGGAGTTGACACATTTAAATGTCTTGCTCACAAAACCCCAAAAGGTTCAGTCTAAGAAAAACAGTATTCAGGTTTTCGAGCTGGAGCCAAGACATTTACAGAAGTCTTTGCTTAAAATGTTTTTAATATCACCAGTGCTTGAAGTGGGAACAAAAATAGTGTCAGTAGTCCCCTTATTCACATGATGGCGTATGGATCGGTCGGTATCAGCAATCATTATTACATCTGAATTTGTCAGTGCATAAAAGATACTCAGAGATATTGGGTTTGAAGCTCCTCCCTCAAGAAAATTTGAAGGTTTTTGACTTAAAACTACGCAATTTCACATCATTTTGGACAATTGTTATTAAAACAGATAACACAGAAAAAGCTTAAAGACAACGCTTGCTATAGTAAGATAATTATTTTATTATTTACACACATCACAGTCTTCGCCTGGACATTTCATTCTTCTACAAATGTTTGCCCTGTAAAATCATATTCTGTAAATCAAAAGAGCAGATTCATTAATTGTATTTGTTCACAAATATAAAAAAGTTATGATGAACAATTCACTAATTATTTTACAAAAAGGACGTGAGTATTGTATTGATAAATTACAGCACCCTCGTCTGGCGTCTGCTCGTCCACACGCTTCAGGTTCTTTTTATGTTCATATTTGCAAAAAAACGCTGCCGTTATGAATCTCCCAGAGAACCTGATATGGAGACATCCCGGTACCTCAAAGAGTAAAATGTATACCAGCCCAATTCGAGCACTGCATATTACTCATTTCTTCAAATTGTTGCTGATTCATTTTCTATCAGTTTGCGTATTGATTAATAATCGTTAGAGCTCCGCAAATGGTCAATGAATTGATTCTAAAACCGAAATGGAGCAAACAATAACTACATTATTATGTTTTTAACACATTGACTGTCGTCGTCTTTTTTTCCAAAGGTTTTTTCGGTATTGATCTGGAACCTCAAACCCAGCAGGACACTGTCGGACGTCCACTGCAGAGATGACCTGGAGTACTCCAACGGCAACCTCTGCTGTTTAAAGTGTCCAGCTGGTAAGAGACACTGTGTTTAGTCCACTGAGACTGACGTTCTGTCACCACCACCAGAGCTATGAAGCATGTTGAGCTTGATCATGATTGGTTATTATTAAGCTAGAGTGACGGGTTCGCTTGAAGGGTCAATTAAAAGTGTATGTGTGTGTGTGTTAGGTACTCGTATGCTATCGGCCTGCACCAGATCAGGAGAGAAGGGAAAGTGTGTGGAATGCGATGATGGGACGTTCATTCAGCACGCCAGCGATCTAAAGCAGTGTTTCCCGTGCACATCGTGTCACTCAGGTAATTCTGCTGGATGGCTTTACACTATCGATTGAAACCGCTGTGGAAGAGAAATCAATATTCAACCTTTTCAAAGTGCTCCGAGCATAAACTCAGACTTAACAAGGTGTTTTTCTTGTTGCTTTCTCAGATCAGGAAATTGTAAGGCCGTGTACTCACATTCAAGATGCTGAATGTCAGTGCAGATTGGGAAGATTTTGCGCTCCTGATGAAGCGTGTGAGGTGTGCAGGAAGTGTTCAAGGTGAGTCGATGCAAACCAAACAGAGAACACACCTGATGTTTGGTTCATTCAAAGTGAGTGATGGAAGAACAATTGGAGACCGTTGTTCCTAAGACAATTTCACTCATTTTTAATTCCTTCATGCTTTCAATTCATTTTTTTTTTTGCCAACCTCCAAACTAGGTGTAAACAAGATGAAGAGATAGTGAGGAACTGCACCCATGATGCCAACACGGAGTGTAAGAAAATGCAACCCAAAGATGGCTCAGCCTCAGCCTCAGGTACACGACTCAGTAGAAGCTAGAACCACCTGAAAAGACACCGGTCATCACTGGAGACATGAAAAAAAATATATCCCACATATTCTTGTTTAAAGGTCTGATTTCCAGGCCAAAAATGCATTACTTTACATACATGTGAAGCTGCAGCACCATGAAAGAAACAAAGTATGACATGTATTATTACCATAATATGGTGCTTATGATTGTCATTGTGCTTTTTTTTTATCAGCAAAAGCCTCTGTGATTGTGCCACTGGTGCTGGTTGCTGCCGGGATAATATTTGTGATAATTGTTGGTGTGGTCGCTGTGTACCGACATCGCAGAACAACAGGTAGGTCAACTATTTCTAGGAAATGGAAAAACAAAGTAGCAGTATCTTTGATGTACAAATACTACAAACTGGCTGGGAAATATTTAACATCCTTCATTTCCAAGTACTTTAAGAATAGACTGTAGTTGAATTCCTGCCCTGCCTCCATCAGCACGCACTGAAAGGAACAATGACAACATCAACAGGTGCAGGCCTAAAGGGCCTGGGCCCGCCCACTTGTACAACTGGCCCATCCGAAATGACTACTGTAGGAGAACATGTATTTTCTTTACTGTTATTTTTAATTATTAAAGTTAGCGTTTACATTCATAATAAAGACAAAAATAGTTTCCCTTTCTAAAGACGTAAAAGACGACATTTATTACACTACTATCATGTGAGAAGTCTGGACCAATCACAGCAGGCCACTGACGTTATGATTGGTTCTCCCAGCTTTCATGTCAGTTTCTTGATGCAGTCACTGTCTAATGTTGTAGCTGCAAATGCACTGAGACCAGAAGAAGCTGGAGCAGACAGACGCAGGTAGAGCTGAATATTCCTGCCGGACATGATTGTCTCCATCTTACCTTGAAAACAATAGAAACAATAGAAACATAGATGGTTTCTGTTGAGACAAGCTGATTTTTTGACACCGCAGTGCGCCGCTCGTTCTCCTGTTAAGAGTCAACCCAGCTCACCCAGCAGTCCATCAAACTCAAACTGTCGCGGGTAAATAATAAAGTTTTCTCGGCATTAAAAAAAATGTTTTAGAAAATATTTAAAAAGTGTTATAATCAACCAGACGCGCTAGTCGCCTTCTACAGCATATTATAAGTCATCTCTGTTGTAGCGAAAGGGAGGAATGCAAAAACACTATTAACTTCTGTAATTAAAAGGCCCAGCCAAAATTACTTTGGCCTATCCAAAATTTAAATCCAGGCGCCGTGCCTGGTATGACAAAACACATTTTCATTTCTGACAACCAAACTTTGGTGCACTATGGAACTGCTTGACTGGCTTAAGAAACTCACAATCCTTTATAGCAGTAAATGAAGTGCCGTCTTGGGGCCTGATCTTTAAATCTAATGATATTCTTGTCAAGACACTGGGATGTACTAGTACACCCTGATTCATCCACCAATAGATGTTGTTCAGTTGGGACTATGAGGACATTTCAGGACACAGTCAAACATTTCTCCTGTGTCATAACTTTATTTAAACCCAGTCTCAGAAAAGAAAAGTCTTATTCTTGGTAAAACAAAAACTGAGTTGCATAAGGCAGTTAGATAGTTAGTTAGTTGGTAGTTGTAGGGCTGCACCTAGCCGTTATTTTCACTATCTATTAATCCGTCTATTATTTTCTCGATTAATCATTTAGTCTATAAAATGTCAGAAAATAGTTAAAACTTTCCTCACACCTCCCAACATGATGTCATCAAGTTGCTTGTGTTCCATGAACAAAAACTCCAAAACGTTCAGCTTACTTTCAAATCAAAGAAATACAGGAAATCCTCACAACTGACCAGCTGGAACCTGCGAACGTTTACTTAATTGACTTAAGCAATTTATAAATTCTCAAAATAGTTGCTGAACATTTTGTGTCAATCAACTAGTTGATTAATCGGACAAATTATTTCAGCTGCAAATGGTTCCAGATTGATTTTAAAAGCGATGCCCATGTTGAGGATTATTTTGGAAGGGTTCAAGCACTTAAAGGGATAGTTTGGATGTTTTGTAGGTGTGGTTGTATGAGGTACTTCTCCATAGTCAGTGTGTTACCTACAGTAGATGGTGTTTATAGAAACAGACAGGAGTACAAGCACGGGAGCAAAGCAGTGTACTACTGTGGACGGGGGCAGCAGAAAAACAGATTTAACACACCTCCATCCATCCATCATCTGCAACCGCTTATCCCGTTAGGGATAGATTTAACACACCTAAAAAAATCCATTCAGTTTAAGTGTATGCTATATTTACAATATTTTCACCACTTTACCTCACCGTCAGACAGCTCTTAATATAGAGTACACTTCAACAGATTTTATTTTTTAAGGCATTTAAAATCCGTACCCTCTGCCCCCGTCCACAGCAGTACATTGCTTTGCACCCGTGCTGCTACTCCTGTCTGTTTCTATAAACTCCTTCTTCTGTAACCCTTCTACCCTTTAAAGTAGACGCTTGAACTGTGTTTTTGGTCTCTTATCTGCAGCGATAAACTCCTCTATGGTACTTGTTATGGCTTTAACAGGTCTTCTGCTTCAATGCTGTGGGGAGCTCTTTGTCTTTCCTTCCTCCAGTAATCGATGCACTCAGGTGATACTGTTGCAAATCAGTTGGCATGTTTTATGCAGCTCGTGCTTCCAGAGACACAACATTAGCCGATGTCTACACACATACAGGTTTCATCCACTTTTCCAGTAAGGCATGTTGTCAAGCTCTGGCTAACAGGGCTAACAGGGTCAACTGCCAGAGCATTCCAGCATTCCAGGTGGAACTTTCCATCTAAATTTGTCGTTTAATCATCCGCAATTTATACGGTAATTAGACCTGCGAGACTGTAATTATTAGATTCTCAGGGCGTATCACACAGAAACGTGTTGTGTACTGAATGGTTCAGTATGAGAAGTGACGACCAGTGACGTCACTGCAGGCTTTGTGTCTTTGACACATACAGTAATGGGCAGAGCTCCACACAGCCGTGCCAACCTGCTGCATGTTTTAGCAGCAGAAGGGGTGCAGAAACCTGCCGGACTGGACTGAAAGTGACGGGTATGATGTTGACTGTTTCCGCTGATGATCACACAGCAGCAGCAGCCAAGGTATAGCAGATGATGTGCTAATCAAGCGACAACCTCCGAGGCCGAAGAGTGAAAAACTGCAGTTCCTGAAATGGCCACTTGAGTCTCCATAGACCTCCATGTTAAATGAACCCACTTTACAGCAGAAATAAACATATTAATAATGAATAAATAATAATTAACATATAATTCACCAGTTTAAATTATATTAAGGCTTAATATGTATGCATAATTAAGGGCGTGGCCACTTTGAGTGACAGGTGGGTGCTGCTAGATGTCACCTCAGCTAATTCCTCTCGACCGTGTTTGTGATGTTGGTGCTGCCTTTTGGAGATACTTTCATGCACATAATCGGACAAATGTTATGGCTGCTGTGTGGTTAATTGTACGACCGGCATCCTGTTGGCCAATGTGCTGGCGTTAGCTGATGGGCTGCTGCTGGATGACCTTTGTGCCTTTTATGGTGAATAACGTTAACGTTAATGCACTAATTGAAGGAGCTGACGGGATTGCATTTCACTGGAGTTATAACGTTACCTTGTATGATTTCATGTGATTGATTGAAGAAATCTTTGCTCCTGTTTTTTTTGGTGAGGGAAATTTTGACGTTAGTATTATTTTATTTATATGTTGGCACCAGTACCAACCGTCAACCAGGAGCAACAAGACCACAGGGTTAACGTTAGCCGGCTACATATAGCCTGGCTTGTTAGCCTTAGCTAGCTTGGTGAGGGTGTTTCAGCAACTAGGCTTCATTCAGCACCGCCTCAGCTCCATCCACGCTCCACCCCTTTTTCCCATTTTCCCTTTTTGGATTTGCAGCCAAGATGGCGGTGGCTGGAGCCGCCCACTTTGAGCTTAATTTTTACTCTTCAGAAACCTATGGATGACGTCCAAGGGACTACGTCCATATTGTATACGGTCTATGGTGCTAACACTTCCTGCTGATGATGTTGGAATACGGTGTAGTGGGATAAACTGTTATTAGGTCGGCCTATAATCAACACGTTAAACCGCCGTCTGTATCATCATTCAGACCCAACTTTAAGCTGAACTGCTTCCAGTTGTTGGCAAGTACAATAAAACACCTTTCCATTTGGACTCAGCCATGACGAGCCCTGTGAAGATGGTTTTCCCAGTCTCCACTGTTTGCCATGCTGTTTGGTAAACTCCGCCCAGCACAAACTGGTGCTGCAGGGGTCAGGGGTCAGAGCTGACCTAAAATCCACTGCTTGTTGTGGTCAGAGTTGCTGCAACACATGTTAGAACCAACAGCGAGCAGCAGCAGTTTTCTACCTTTTGCTGTTCTGTGTTGATTTATCCATTAAGATGAATTCAGGTCACACGTACTGTACGTGCTGTCAAATAGCTGCTTGGCGCCTTTGGGGAATTCCTTTAAGTTGCATAATCCTCTCCACTTCCTTTCTTCAGACTCTCGGGGGAATCTATCTAACAGGCTGAAACCTGGACAGGTGAGTCACTAAGCAATAAAATACATTCATATATACTTTAGAATTAATTAAAACAAGTTTCCTCAGATTTTACGGATGGGTTTTAATCAAAGAGTAAAGATGAATACAGCAGCCGGTTCCTAATGTAAATACGAAGGTGTTTTAAAATGACCCTTTCTTCAGAAGGACGTAAAAGATGTCTGTTGTACATGTTCCCCGTCTTCTCCAGCATCCCTTCGACAGCTGTCCAACTGATGAAAGGAGTAACGGAGAAACCCGAAGGCCGAGCTGCTCCAATCTGATCCTGTCCCGGCAACTGGTGAGAGCCAAATCCTCCTTCGGCATGGAGGATGAGCGTAAAGTGCTGTGTGAAAGCCTCAGCAGCTCAGCCAGCAGCTCAGCCAGCAACTCCCAGCACAGTCTAACCGGCCTGCCCTCCTCTGCCTTCCCCGCACCTCCCCCCCAAGCCAGCATCGTGGTCCCCAGGCAGCCCGACAGGAGGGTGAGAGCAACAGCTGCTTCCATCCTTGCTTCCTTCCTTGCTTCCTCCCTTGCTTCCTTCCTTCTCTCCTACTTACTCCTTGTGTGTTTCTATTTAGTAATGCTTTGCACTCTTAACAGCTGACCGGTTACACAGAGGCCTGTACTACGAAGCAGGATTTAGGGTTAGCGAGGTAACTTCAGGGTTAACCCTTCAGGGTTTTCAGTCCTACAACGGTGGTTCACTTCTTACCGGGGTAGATCGTCATGGTAACTCATGCTGAACACCTAACCTGCTCCATGGCAGGTTATGTTCTGGACAAGAGTGACCTGTCGATCACAAGGTAGCCCCGCCCTAAAGCATCCCCTGCTTTATCGTTATTTTAGAGGGTTTTCACAAGCCATAGTCCAATTTGGCTAGTCCGAATCAGAGTGAAATTTATACTTTTGATACATTTTCTATGAGGTGCGAAGGAGCGAATTTATCTTTTTCATCAGCAGCTCTCGAGAGCTGCCACTTCTATACAGGGAATTGCGGTCTATGAAATATTGCTGTCGAAAGTGTTTTCACTTTGACTCTGCACACGAATCCCCTCTCCAGTCTACCTCAAAGTACTTTATAAACGTCACTATATTTGTGGACTTTATTTAGCAGATTCTGTATGATCTGTTCAGCCAGCTTGTTGCACCTGTTAAAGGTTAACGTGAAGAGAGTGATCCTTATCGGCCTGCATTTCTTCCATTCAAGCCTGAAATACCTCTTTGCATTTCTTTATAAATTTATTTGACAAACACATGATTTATAATTAAAGCAAGGGAGCATGGGGTTTCTGGACATGTCAAGTAACTGAATAAGAGATGAGTTATATTCGCCAGGTGTTACAATTGATGACTTCCTTTAATTTCAACAGACTTCTTCGGATATTAATGATTGTTTCTCTCATTTTTCATTCAGGAAGATGAGCAATTTCTTAAGCTTGTTCCTGTGAATGGTAAGGTGTTTTTATTCCCATTCCTTCTCTCAAACATTAGACCCTCCTGATGTCACTCAGGTGCACATGGAGCAGTGTGACATACTGGTACACTTCTGTTAAACCACAGTGGATAGTCAGCCTCAGTTGTTCATGATGCCACACTCTTGTTGGAGCCCTGCTTTGTGATTCAGTGTCTTAAGTCAGGTGTACTTAAGCACAAGTTCTTAATGTTTATAATAAATGCTATTCCTACAATGGTGACTACATACCTGAGTGAGGTCACGAATGAAGGTCTTTATCTTTGATTGCAGGTGAAGAGTCTCTGAGGAAATGCTTTGAGTATTTTGAAGACATAGACTTCAACCACCACAAGAGATTCTTCCGTCACCTCGGGATTGTCGACAACGTGATCAAAAGCAAAGAGCACCTTCTCTACGAAGACAAGATCCATGAACTGCTGAATATTTGGGTGGAGAAAGAGGGCAGAGACGCCACCTTAAATGACCTGCTGAAGGCATTACTCGATTTGAATCAAAGACGAACAGCTGAGACTGTGAAGGAGAAAGCTATTCTCAATGATCATTACTTCAGTGAGAACTAATGAGAGGTGAATTGTTTTTTAGAAAACATGGTCTTGCGAGTAGCACTTATGGTGTTGGTTCATTGTTGCTGAAAGCTTATGCACCATCCAGTACTGGTTGGAGTAGCATCACACACGGCTACTGCCCATAGTGGTGTTTTGGTATGAATAGTGAATCTGTTCAGCCATGAAAAAAAAAAAAAAAAAAAAAGTGAAAAAGAGAAAACATGAGTAGTGTAGTTGCTAGACTCACTTATGGTGTCAGGTCGTTGTTGGCGGTAGCTTGTTTATCGTCCAATACCGGTTGGATTAGCACCTCACAAGGCTACCTACCACCACAGTGGTGTTTTGGTAGTTAATTTATTTCAGCCAAAAAAAATCAGCGCTGGTACGCTGTTAGTGCATTCTACTTCAGTAAGGACATGTCACTGCACTTGTACAGCTCTGATGTGGAGATGCAGGGTCTTGTGTAGTCAAACCTGACTTCATTACTTTCCTGCTTGACCTTGCACACACTCCAACATGACGGCAAGTGATTGATTTCCTTCGGCTCTACATGGAGTGAAGTATTTAATTACAACAAGTGTTTGCTGTCTTGTGTACAAAGACTTTTTACTTATATGAAAAATGAGCCCAAATCTCAAGACAGGCTGATTGTTTCACACAGTGACTGTGATGTTCATCACAGCTCATTGATGGTTTTGTTCCTTAAGTTGTGTTTTATTTATTCAGGGACAAATACAACTACCTGTCCTCAGGAATTAATGTATTCATGGTCACACTGATTGAGCAATGGAACAAATTGCATTGAGATCAGTGTGATGACTACAAGTATATATGAAGTTATTATGGTTGAGAGAGCAGTTATGTCTGTTTTTTTTTAATTTAAAAGTGTGTTGTGTGCCTGGCTCTATTGTATACGTGTTGATTGATCATGGTTCAGCTTGGCTGTTTGTTTACTAAAGCACCTGATCAAAAATGGATTCATGTGTTTTATCTCCTGTCTGTGTCGCATTTCCGGTCCGTTATTACAATTCTGTCATAATCACTGACATGTTGGAGGTTCTAGTTCTCCAGGTTCTCTAAAGGTTCTACTGGGGGCCAATATAGCATTGTAGTACTGAGTGCCTTATCTAGTTTTTATAAAGTGGTTAGGTCAGGTCCTGTAGTTTGTGTCATATTTTTTCACATTTACTTTTGAACTGATTCTACAGACCTTTTTCAAAGTTGTTTTTTTACAGAATAATTACAACTTGGTGGGCTCTGAAATATAAAATTTAAACCAGGCTTTGATCAAATGTTTAAATATGACTTGAATGTGTAAAGAAAATAATAAAACACAATTCCAGTGAGTTCCATGTTTTTGTGGTATTCTTCCAACACAGTGGTATTGGTTGTTTTTTGTGGGTAACTGTGCACTGATGCAAATTCACAGACTTGAATATAATTTAAATTTGCTGTTATATTGTTCACTGTAAATTGAGTTGACAAGTGAGCTAGCTAGAAAATTGAACCTGGCCCTTATTGGTGGATGAATAACCAAACAACATTTCCAAGGTTCATTTAAGATGACTACAAAATGAAGAACAGATGATCTACACGAGACATCCAAAGCATTATCAATTTATTTGAATGGGATATCAGTTTTCTGGTGACTTATTAATCAGCTGCCTTCATGGAGAATACAATAATAAATCAAGCTTATGGCGTATTACAAACATACAAAGACAAACTGAGTATGTGTTTTTTAAAAGATTTAGTGTTATGTGTTGTCATACTGGATATACTGTAAATATTATCTGTTAATGCGACATATTTGCAACAAATCTGTGTTGGGTAATTCAAGTCGAGCAATAGTGAAAGTGGAATCAATAACACCCCCCTCCCTCCACCAACATCCGTTATTTATTTGTCTCATTTTGTTTTTTTTTGTTAGAATTGCCCTGTCCCGTTAATTCTGTTATGTCACCCGATGTATTTTATTTATTTATTTTTAACTTTTGTTTGTTTCTGTTTGTCTTGTCAAATTGTACCTGTTTTGTCTTGCTTCACTAAATAATAATAAAAAATTAAAAAATAGTGAAAGTGGAAAAAGTGACCTTTTTCATGGCAGATGTTATGGCTCTGTTCCATTTAAGTGTCTTGGTTAAACATGACAGTGAAGCAGCATGCATCATGCCAGGGCCCTCAAGCTGCCTTAGCAATAATTAATTTCATTAATTACACCGGTGCTATGACATTTCAAAATGTCTGCCATGATAAAAGTCAATTAGTAATCTTTAGGATTGTTCTAATTATTGATAAATCTATTGAATATCTTTTAGATCGACTGTGCTGGTCTAAAACATGTCAGCAGGGAGACGTTGTCAGATGTCTTGTTTTGTCTGACTAATAATCCAAAACCCAAAGAATAGAGCTTTAGCACAGGTGTAAATAATAATGTTAACTCAGTTCTGTTGTTATTCCAGCATGCACAACACCAGGAGCTCCTCTGGAATACAGCCATCATTAATATAATGATTAACATATGTGCTTTTCCAGCTATGACATGGCAAAATGTCTGCTGTGAAAAAAAGGTCTATATAGAAGAGGAAGAACATATTTTATATCTGAGAAGTTGAAAGTAGTACATTTTTGCTTAAAAAACATTACTTAAACAATTACTTGATTATAAAAAAACAGTTGCAGATTAATCGACTAATCTAAACTAAATAATCCAGTGTTTCCTATATTCTTTTAAATACTGATGAATAAAGTATAACAACACAGGACATGACTTTTAATTAATTAATTCTTGACTTCCGTATTTTGAAGCACCAAGTCAGATAGATTGGAGCTTTCAGAAAAGTCAGAGTTTCCCAGTTGTAAGTAGGAGGACTTGAATGTTAACATGAACAATATACACAAGGTGGAAAAATGTAATAAATCGGCACAGCGCTGCTTTAATCTAAATGCCAAAGTCAGCATGTTAACATTATCACAATGACAACGCTAAGCAGGTATAATGTTTACCATGATCACACTGACATTACCATAATAATAAAAAAAAGTTATTACTATTTATCCTGCGTGGGTTATGAATATGTGTAACAACAACAATCTATCCAATAGTTTTTGAGACAGTTCGGTGTGGACTGTCATCGCGGACAAAAAGCTAGAGAACAACTAAATGGAACTTCGGGTGGGATTGTTTTGTCGTAGGTCGTGTTCTTCATTGCTCTGACTCCTGCTGTATAGTTTTGCTGTGAGCCTTATTTCGCCTCATGGTGTCCACAATGCCGTTTATCAGCAGCAGGAGCACAGTAGGCCTCAGAAACCTCTGTTCAGTAGCTTACTGCGCACCTTTGGCCCTGATAGCAGCTGCTCCTTGTTGTGACGGTGACTCAGCAGGCGACATGTAAAGCGTCCTGCTGAGCTCGTAGATATTAGCACTTCCTGCCACTGGCCAAGGTTGATGGGTGGGTGGATGCTGTGTTTGAGTTCATTCCAACGGCGTTCTGAGGGACAGGTATCAGAGGATTAGTCACATCTTTAACGCCATTTCATCTGACAAACATAAGTTCTGCAACAACACATTAATCTGTGTTCATGCTGTGCAGACTTCCCTTCATTTACCAATCATTTCTGCTTGCCTCATTTTCTCATTCAGCACGCTGCGTTAGCTGTTCATTTACTCTGTGTCTTTGACTTACATTACCATTATGAATATTGATGGGATAACCATGTCCGTCAATTCAGATACTATAGCCCTACGGTGTGTACCTCGAAGCCACGGCGCATAATAGAGGTGTCGCGGAAACATTCAGCTAAATGATACCTCTGCTGTAACAAATCCGCTGTCTGACTCTCATGCATCAAACTAATGCTCACTGAGAAGAACATTATTAAACATTCTGTCGCGGCCGTCTCGTGTACCAGCCAAATTACCACTCAGGAAAAGGTGATTTGAAGGTACATATCTATTAAAGATCTGAGAGCTTGGCTGCTCAGCGGCCACATTACACTTTGTTACACGAAATACAAATGTGTTTGACTTTGAAAATTGAAATCAGTCTGCACTGTTAAAGAGCTCTTGCAATACAACGTATTTTTCAAAACAAATCTTTATCATTCAGTATGAATGCTGTTGGATGGTAGGGGGATGAGTGAAGGAAAAACACATAACTCTACTATTACTGTTCTCACTGAGTGGCTGTGAAATCAAAGCTGAGGAATCCAACCACATCTAAGAAAGCGCCCTCATCAAAACTTTTAATCCAAATCCCAAACAGATGCTATTAAAACCAAATGCAACTCCATATCGCAATCTGATACCACTAAAACGTGATTCATGATGTGTGATTGTGGGTCGCAGCAAGGATAATGGAAATTTGAAGTTGCTCAACATAAAAGCTCTTCTGCTCTTCTGCCATGTTGACAGCTGTATGGAGGCAATAGAAATTCTCTGACTTTAGTATTAAGCACCTTTAATAAGCACTAAACACAAAGTACAGCTGAGGCTGATGGGAATGTCGTTAGTTCTGCAGGTCTTTGGTCATAAAATAAAGTATTGGAGAAATTAAAATGTTGACCTGATGATATCAATCGTCCAGACATTTACAGCAAAACGAGCAGAAAAGTTAGAGGATCCCTATAGGCATAAGGATTCATCATCTGGGAACCATGAATATGCCAATTCATCCAGTAGATGTGGAGATATTTCAGTGGGTAATTGATCAGTTTGACCTGATTGATGGTGGACTAACAAAGTGACTATGAAGTCATCAACCAACAAACCAACTGACACCTATAGAGCCATGCCATTAGCATGGAAAAAAACTACTTTTATCCCTGCATTTTATGTGTGGTTTTGAAATCCCTCCAGCTGACGATCAAGTCGTGATCACTCATGAATCCACTACTGCTTCCAGTATAGAACAAATGTTCATTTAGATGACTTCAGTCAGAATTGTTAGTATTTAGCATCCTGATTTAATGATGCTAAAATGCTTTGTTGCTTCAGAACCTCTGCTTGGGAGTATTTTAAGAGGGTTGTTAAGTGTCTGATAACTGGTTGAATGTTGGTATTCAGCACTTGGGCTCTACAAACAGTGTTTGTCAGATCACCATCAATATAAAGGCACTGTCAATGAAAAAGAAAAATCAGAATGGAGCCTTTTAATGAATAGAAACCTCAGGATTTAATGTTCCAGCCTGCCAGTATGGTACTGTACAGTATTGTGACCAAAAGCAGCTGATTAACTTAAATGTCATGTCAGTGTTTCTCTTTCCTCATTGTGATCTTTACAACCAAACCCCGGTTTGAAAACATTGACCTCTGCTAGAGACCAGACACTGCTTCTCTGTGATATACGTATACGCTCAGACACAAAGAGAGCCCAACAAATGGAAATAAGATGTGCATGTTGGCTGCAAAAATGAGATGAGGGATGAAGCACCTGCCGACCCGTCATCTCACAGAAAAAAATCCCTGCACAGGAAAATAAAGCAGAGACTGCGACTGTGAGAAAAGCACAAAGGAGTATAGATGTTGACGACTGAGTCATACGTTGATTCTGGCATGTTTTCACGGATGTAATTCTGTTCAATTAAAAGGAACTGGATCACGTCACTGTAATAAAAGGGTTGAGTCATCATCTTAGGTATGCCTATTATGATTATGCTTTCAAATATTTGTAAGCTAATTGTGGGGAAACTACTTTTCTATTCTTTGTATGAGTTGTCATACTGAAATAAAACAAGGTGACGTATTTACAGTATACATGTGCTTTAAACCACATTAAAAATATTGATTACAGCAGATTACTGCATACAGTATACAGTAAGATGTATGCTGCTGCGGTCATGTGTAGATGCTGTGTAGATTTAGAAAGGGTCGCTGGTGCTTTTTAGCGTATTTCAACACGTTATTTGGTTTTACAGCCCACAATGTCACTGTTTTGATTCAGTCTCACCGCTCTTGTCAGTGTTGTTTTCAGCAAAGAAGCTCGCACCAAACGGCTCCCAGACAGCGTTAGCAGCCAACTGGTGAACACAGTGGAGCGTTTAGCAGCTAAAGAGTCAGATATTTCCCTCAGGAGTTGGTGGAGACCAAACACAGAGCTAAAAGGAGGGTGAATATTGGACTTAAATTCGTTGGGTGGACAGAAACATGACTCCAAATGAATTCTAATGTTGCTTAACGTGTAAATAAGCCACCGTTTGTCACATCAACTTTAGAAGGTGATGATATGTCACTGTTGCCAAACAATCAATTAATGCAGCTTTAATATCCGATTTTTATCAAGCCTTCAACAGGAACCTCATTCACCGAAACACCCTCTGACTCCTTTAGCATCATTTGTCCCTGTTTTAGCAATTTGACTGCAGTTTCCTGTGATTATTGGTAAGACCCCAAGAAGCCCAGCTGCCACTCCAGAGAATCCATTCCCATTCTGTGATAACAGCTCCATTGGCTCTCCACAGCTGCCAAGGATTTCATGGAGCTGAAGGCAGAGAACCAAAACCTCTAGTGTGTGTGTGATCATGGACCAGAAGGCCCTGTGGGATCACATTGACATCCAGTGGCGATATTACTGCTGGATCCTTTTATTGAAGAAAACATCTCTCGGGTTGTTTCCCTGCATCGCTACAACAACACTATACCTGTAATAAAGCCCTGTTCAGCTCGCATCCCCTCAATTTAAAATCACGTTTTCATGTACCTATGTTCATTTAAGAATAATAAATTCGATTTCCTCCAAAATGATCGTGCACAATTCTGGTCACATGCATGCAAGTGCTGTTCCAACAGGATGCTGGCTACTTCTTATGTGCAATTTTGAGTGAATAGGGCCTGATTCTGATGATCACTCCATTCAGGCCAAGTAAGAAGGCGATAAAACAGCCTGCCAGTCTTTATACTAAGAGCTCTGTTAATCAGTGTTGAGAAGGGAATAAAATGGCATTCAATCATACTTTTTTTTTGGCCTTCAGGGCTACTTCATAGGACATAAAGGACAATAGAAGTGTAATTCAGCGCTAAAATATGAAGCTACAAGAGAGAGTGTAACATACTACCTCCTTTGTCGGGAACAAGAGGGAAATTTGCCCCGTCCCCTACTCTGAATTTGTTATACTGATGCACAACACTGTGGAGGATAAATTGCAAAAAGGTAGAAAAGGTCACTGTGACAGAATTCAGGATGACTTTCTCAGAATAAGAAGGGGGTAATATCTTATTCACAAAGTCAGCCTTCTATTCACCGCCATTAGAGCGGCTCCGCGCTGTAGATCAGTATGACATCACAGTTTTCAGAGTCTTGAGTTTGGTCCCGGGCAGAATCGCTCATTCCACTTATTCCACAGCATAATAACCCAAATGTCAGTATCAGTGGGATTCCCAGCGGGGATCGTATATTTCCTCCACCTCGTCTGTGAGGACGCTGAGCTTTCTGACCTGAACTGCTGCAAAATCAAGTCAGCTGACGTGCGAATCAGCAGTTGACATAGCGTGCATTCAAGGACAAAACAAAAAAAGACGATTTGAATATGTAAATATGTGTAAACAAAACCAGCCATATGATGTCACAGCTGGTAATTATCACCAGATGATGTGTGGTGTGACATCTTTTAACCAAATTTATTCCAAGCCAGTATTACAAGTTCTTATTCTTTGGAATTTCTGCTGTATATGACCTCAGTTATCTGGAATAATACCACTCCATTTCCAGTAACTAAGTCCAGAGGAATACACATTGAGGGATTAGCACAGACTGGTCATTTTAGCGCGTGCCTCACAAATATATAAGCATTGCATTTGTGGCAGGTGAGGCCAGTTTTGATGTCTGTTTGGACACAGATCTGGCATCTCTTCCTTTTAGCCCCTCTTTCTTGGGGGTTTGTAGGAAGCTGCTGGGGCTTTCATACTTCTCACCTTGCTGGCACGAGAGAGAGATATGTTCCTGTTACTAATATTATATTGTTTCGTGTGGAAGGTTTGGTTCCCGTGGCATGACGAGGAGAGAAAGGGGGAATAGTTGTTATTAAAACTAATACGAGTTGACTGGAGACACCAAGCCTGATGTGCTCAAGTTCTGCATCTCTGGCTTCAGAAAACAGCGAGAGAGAGAGAAACCACCGCAGGACTGTAAGGATGAGACAAAGTCCATGCCATGCCAGAGTCCAAGAAGGAGTAAAAGGAAATACAGCACATTAACTCAGCCTGGAGCTGTCCCACCGTGTCACACAGCCAACTCTGCCCACTCGACTCAAGCCTCCTCATCCTCAACACTGCTGCCACTGCTGCTGCTGAGGCCGGTCACACTGAGGGGGGACCGAGAGAGGCATTTGAAAAACATCACTTCAAGGAGTCTGTCAGAGGATCTGAGAGACTTTGATAATATAAGGCAGGGACGTGCACTGACAGCTTGATTCTTGTCGGTTTTAGAGAACAGTGCTGGAGGACAGGGCCTCTGTTTGGGAGATAATGTTGATGCACCTCCCCTGAACTGTTGTCAAACCATTAAATGATTCAACCTTGCCGTGTGGTTGGGGGTGAAACCAAATTGTGGTTAGACAAGTCACAATTTGGCTTTTGCAAATTTTGCAAGGTACTTGCTTTTTGCACACAACTTTGCAGCAAAATGGGGTTAGATTTAGGTCAAGCTTGCTTTTATTGGAATGTATACCATCATCTTTATTGCTGCAACACAGAGTCTGCACACAACAGCACACATTACTCTGTACGCATACCTGCTACATCTGACTTATAGGTGTGCTACTCTTTCACAAAATATTTTCTTTTTATCTGTCATTTTTCTTTTATATATTTATATATATATATATATATATATATATATATATATATATATATATGTGTGTGTTTAACTGATGAATGAATCTGCTTTGGTGTGTCTGTTTTTGCTGCAAGCCAAATTTCTCATATGGGACAATAAAGACTGAACTGAACTATACTGTGCATGCCATGTGCATGTGTTCCAAAAAATCACAATGAAATGTAATTATTGACTATTATAATACATTTAGCAAGTAGCAAAATAATACAGTCAGTAAAACAAATAGCCAATTTCCATATCCGTATATGTGCATCAAAAACTGAGCATATATATATATATATAGCTTGCAGGTTTTTAGATGACACTGAGAGCAGCATATAGCCTAAGACCATTCAAATGCATGAAACACACTACTACACAGAGGAGCAAATGAGATAGTGACTAAAACTGCCTCCAGGTGGAGCTGGAAGACAACAGATCTTTAGGGGTCAGCCATCAGCAGGGTCCCTTTTACATTTCACACATACAGTCATTGTAATCACAGCCAACTACCACACAGCCTGTTATTTGAGTAATTTCACCTGTATTAGCAATTCATATGTTCATACAAACCTAGACTTGTTTAGTGACTGTAGAGTTTAACCTTATTGTTTGTTTTAATATTGCATGTGTGTGCTTAAATTATATTTTCATTTTCCCTGCTGAGTCTTATTGCTTTAAACCTCATTTCATTTGTATCATTGGGCAAAAATCCCATAATAACCTTTCAGCATATTGTATTTCAAGTGTTCTGAGAGGAAACTAGACTTCTGCACCTCCTCATGGCTCTGTTTACAGGCTTTAAAAAAGTTAGCCTGTGATGGGAGACTTTGGCCAATCACAGGTCATTTCAGAGAGAGTGTTCCTATTGAGCGTTCCTGTACTCCAGCTGGTGGGCGGTGCTTGGTATTTCCTCAACAGATCTCAACATGGCTGCCGGGTCACAAACTTTCACATTTTTACAGCTAAACAGTACACTACAAGATGATTCTGAAAACATTTGAGGAGAGAAATAGGCATTACAGTAACAGAATATTGATTCATATTTGATCAGCGCTGCCTGGCTTGACCGTTTGATCGCAGTTCGCGAGTGATTGACATAGACGGCAGCTGGACGGCAGGCTCCAGCTCGGCTCTGATTGGTTGTTTTTCTCTGGTCTGTGAAATCTTGCAGATGCCATTAGGAGCACCGGACGACACCGGAGGACACAGAGGAACATCATTTTTTTTCAGATTACCTGTCTCATGCACCACTACGACGAGTATTAGGGCCACATTGAGGAAAAAAAAAAATTGAGATTTCGATAATAAAGTCATAATATTACGAGAGTAAATAGTTTACGAGAAAAAAAGTCGGAATATTTTGAGAATAAAGTCATGAATTTACGAGAAAAAAAAAGTCATACGTTTATGAGAAAAAAAGTCGTAGTATTATGACAATAAAGTCATGATATTATAAAGTAGTAATTTGATGTGTAATAGAGTAGTGGGCTGCCTGTGTGAAAATGAAGAACGTGGAGTATCTTGTGAAGTCATTCTTTAGTTTTGGTTTCACAAATCACCAAATACTTCATCTTTTGGCACATCAGCACCACATTATCATCAGTATGAGGACCTTGAAAAGATTGTACAAGAAACTGTGTTTATTCTGAAGAAAGAACCACACAGACCTGGGGGAAATTAACTCTTTTGTTGAGGAGGAAATTCTTTTTTTTCTCGTAAAGTTATGACTTTATTCTTGTAATGTTTTTTTCTTTTAAGGTTATGACTCTTTTTTCATTTAATTATGACTTTCTTCTCGTAATATTATGAATTTATTGTCACATTTTTCTTCCCTCAATGTGGCCCTAACACTCCGTCGTACACTCCTGTCAGGATATAGTGACCGTTGAATCGTGATTAGATAGTGTGGAGTGCTGCTGGGTAGACTGGTGACAAATAAAACCACATTTCCCACAAGGCCTTGCGCTGTCAATAAGGAAATGGGTCAAGTAGGTAAATAGGGGTAAATATCGCTTCCTGAAATGAACGCGTTACCTGTTTACGTCGCTCTCGTCATATGGAGTATATGTAAATGAGGTACATTAATGTGTGAATTACTCAGACTTTGTGTGAATGCTAGCAGCAGCAGCAGCAGGCTGCGGGACTTATTGGGACTTTTACCAGAGTTGGTTTAAAAAGTGTGCTAATGTTGAGAGAGAAGAGATGACGTCAGGCTGCGGGATGTATTAATGTCACTCTTTAATTCTTTGCACTTCACATGTTGTCAGAATGTGAGCTGCAAAAGGTTAAATAGTTCGCTGCATTGCGTCACGTTGCAGATGTAACATTAGATAACAACCTGCCAGTGTTATAATACTGAGTCATGAGATGTGTCACTTTGCCAGAAAGCAGTTTCCTTTCCACTGACGTTTTATGACACTAACACGGTAACTTTAGCACTTTTGAAAAGTCAGCAAAAAGTTTTCACTCCATTGTAATCTATTTATATTTTGTATCTTTGTTTTGGCAGAAGAAGATATGGCTTTTTGTTAGCTGGATGTTTCTTATTACTCTACACCCAAACTGGTTAAAGCAGCAGTGGGTAGAAAAGGAGCAAATATGATTAAAAAAAAGTTACTTTTATAATATCCTGATAGTAGTGCATGAGATAGGTAATCTGAAAAAAATGAATGTGCGACCTTCGCTGGTGACCTCTGGTGTCCTCACAAGATGTTCCACGTTCCTCATTTTCACACAGGCAGCACGCTGCTCTATTTCCCCTCTAAAATAACACATTAAATTACTACTTTTTAATAAATATTGTGACTTTGTTCTCATAATACTACGACTTTTTTTCTATTAAACTTATGGCTTTATTTTCATAATATTATTACTTTTTTCCCGTAAACTTATGACTTTATTCTCAGAATATTACGACTTTTTTTTTCTCGTAAACTATTTACTCTCATAATATTATGACTTTATTCCTTGAAATCTCAATTTTTTTTTTTCTCCTCAATGTGGCCCTAATACTCAACGTAGTAGTGCATGAGACAGGTAATCTGAAAAAAAATCATGCTCCTCTGTGTCCTCCGGTGTCCTTCGGTGCTCCTATTGGCATCTGCAAGATTTCACAGACCGGAGGAAAACAACCAACCAGAGCTGATCTGGAGTCTGCCGTCTCTGAGCAGCTGTCAATCACTCGCCAACTCCGATCAAAAGGTCAAACTAGGCAGCGCTGATCAAATATGAATCAGTATTCTGTTACTGTAATGCCTATTTCTCTCCTCAAATGTTTTCAGATTCATCCAGTAGTGTACTGTTTAACTGTAAAATGAGAAAGTTTGTGACCCGGCAGCCATGTTGAGATCAGTTGAGGAAATACCAAGCACCGCCCACCAGCCGGAGCACAGACAATAGGAATGCTCTCTCTCTCTCTGAAATGACCTGTGATTGGTCAAAGTCTCCCGTCATGGACTATACTTTCTAAAGGCTGAAAACAGAGCCATGAGGAGGTGCAGCAGTCTAGTTTTCTCTCAGAACACTTGAATTACAATATGCTGAAAGGTTATTATGGAAATTTTTGCCCAATGATGCCAAAAACTTGTTGTTTCCCACTCCCACTGTCCATCTTGTTTCTAGGCAGCAGATGCAGCAGGCTGGTCTTTCACCCACCTCTGACTGCTTCCCCCTCAGCCACCGCAGCTCAGCTCAATGTGGAAGTGAGACTGCAGCTGGAGTAGAGAAACACGAAGTGAGAGCACATAACACAGTGAGTATCAGTTAAAGAGTAACAGGGAAAATCACGAGATAAAGCCAATAACTTCTACCTGATTGGTGTTAAGTTCAGTATTAGTAGGAAGTGTTGTCGGTGTTGCAGCAGCTGCTTGACAAGGTAAGGCGAGCAACACTGGTGCACATTTCTGATGATTAATAAATGTCCAGCTTATGATAAAAGAGTTTGATTTTATGGATTTGATAGAAATAGCGTCAGTTTAAGGTTAGAAGAATATATTGACCATGATTCAATCACTTCTGTTGCAATGTAGTATTTTCATCCAGTGGACAAGTTGACATTGTTTAAATGAATTAAAGTTAGTTTTTACACGCTTTTATATTTTTCTTTTTTTCCTAATATTCGTTTCATTTAGTTAACATTCAACTGTGGCAGTTAGCTGCTGCATTGATCCTGTGGGTGAGCAAGAAGGTGTTTAACATTGATTTAGTGCATAAGCTTTTAAACAGGCTAGATCTGGTTGAAAAGTAAAAGTTTTTTTAGACATATTGCCTTTGTTTCAACACCATTTCAATGGCAATGTGTCAATGTGAAGTTAGAATCTGTCCTATACAGAAATATAGTCTTTTAATTGCTTTTGAAACAGTGGCTATATGTTACCCAGATGTCTAAAAACCTTTTTTCCAAAGTTAGCCCAGTCTTAAAGGGATAGTTCAGATTGGGTTATATGAGGTCGGCTACTTATCTGGTCGTCACGCCTCCAGTTTGTAGAAACAGACGGGAGCAAACCAATGTACTGCTGTGGATGGGGGCAGCAGCAAAATGGATTTTACACACCTAAAAACATCAATATCAGTTTAAGTGTACGCCATATTTCTAATATTTTTCACGGCTTTACCTCGCCATCAGACAGTCCTTTCTGACGAGGAACTGAAGCCGTTATCTATGCCTCTGAAAGACAGTAAAGTCAGTCAGGATTGCGGGTCTCAGAGGGTTAAATAACAAATTTCATTTTAAGGACTTCTGAAGGCACAAATTATTATCTGCATAAAAGATGAAGTTATGAAATAAATGATTGGACAAAGAGCCAAATGGATTTCTTCCAAGAGAAATGCACAAAAAAAAAATTTTGGCTGTAAAACAGCAACAAGTGATTGAAAACTGCTCATTTCTGTGTGACGAAGCTGTTTTAGTGAGGAAAGCTGAAAGGACAGAGACTGACTGACAGGTGCTCTCCTGCTCTGAACATGAACACTGGACTTTGTGGTGTTTCAGGAGGCCTCAGTTATACTCTCATAGTAGTTTCACATTTTCTCCACCAGCTGTGTCTGATAGCCTGAAATGAAGACAGGAAGAAAAGACTTTGTTCATGTTAGTTTATTCATCATGTAAAGCGTCACTTTGTTCACACATCCCATCAGTAAAGTCTGTTAAATGATTATATGATCTCATGTTCACAATCAGTTGGTTTGACCAGAATCTCAGCCATGTGAAAGAGAATAATGAATGATCTCCTTATTAATTATGATCAGGATGATTACACTTCTAGAATACCTCAGAACAACAACAACATTTGGTCTGCCAAACACATCAATGTGATTTATATATCTCTTTGCAAAGAGAGCAAAGTATCTACAGGATAAAGGAGGTCTTTCTCTCTTAAGAGCCATGCAGTGGAAGAGACACAACAACATACAAATACATCACTACAAATATTCATCACACATTTAAAGCTCAGAGAGGTTTACATCTTCATGTAGAGAAACATCATCATCATCATGAGCAGTGAAACAGACAAAGGACGGAGCGCCACTTAAAGACACTCAAACATTTACAACTCATGAGACAATGTCAAAGTACCGCCCACAATGTTTGATTGACAGCTGATCTCTGTGCAGTGAAGACATGATGCAACAATCAGTGACGAACGTGGAGACTAAATGAGTTTCAGAGTTAAAACCAAGCAGGAACCTCGGGTGCTGAGCAGTAAAGCCAATGCAGAAGTGCCAACAAACTGCAGTTCCTCTTAACGCCCACTAAAGGCTTCAAAAGAGAGTCAATCCCCATAGACTTCAATGTTAAAACTGTACAGCAGAAATAAACATGTTTTCAGCCTGGTACAAAAAACTGTTCTGTTCATGACAACTCATTTCCCCGTTCATGATAACTGAATATTTATATAACTCACCCGTTTAAATGATATTAAAGTTATGCATAATTAAGGGCGTGGCCTCTTTGAGTGACAGGTGGGCGCTGTCACAGCCGCTAGCTGTCTGCTGGGCATCGCCTCCGCTAATTCCAGTCATTGAACTCGACCTCTCAGCTGTGTTTATGGAGAATTTTTCATGCAATATTGGACGTAATAATCGCTTGCTATGCGGGGGCGTCGGATGACGGTCTGGATGACCTCCGTGTCCGCATCGGTTTCCGACAGGATATCAGAAACTCTCCTCGTTTCACGGAAACTTGGCTAAATGCTGGAATAACGTTACCGGACAGCGCAATTCGAGTCCTCGTTCTAATTAGCGATCTGACAATTTAACCCACTGTCCCTTAAATGACTTCTGTCTAGTTGAGTTTACAGAACTCAGCAGTGTCTCCACCATTAATATAATAAAACCGAAATCCAGCGTAGAGAGGCTCAGTGAATGTGGTCTGGACGCTGTGGAGGAGAGTCATGGTTTCAGAGACGCTGTAGAAGGACAGAATACCTGCACTGTAATCCAGGTACACTCCTATTCTGGAGGACAGAGGACCTGAGATGGGAGTTTTAACATTGTTGTACCGAAATGTATAACTGTTATTGTCACAATCTAACGCCCAAGATTCGTCATTGAATCCAAATCTACAGTTACCCGGCAACTCTCCATCTTGGCAACACTCTCTTCTGATATTATTGTATGTGACTGCTACATAAACTCCCCATATCCCACTCCACTCCACCTCCCAGTAACAACGTCCAGTCAGAGTCTCTCTACTCAGGACCTGCAAACAATCAGCGAATCTGCCTGGGTGATTGGAATAAGCCTGACTTTGACCCACTAATGTTGCTTTTCTGTTCCCCTCAGTTAATAACAGCCATGTGTGTGCTGTGTTTGGATCCAGTGTGATTTCTCGTGAATATTTTAAGAATCCAGCTCTGGTCTTGTACTCTGGTTGTGGCAGTAAAACATCCACTTCAGTCCCTCTCAGAGAGACGGTTGTCCATTTCTCTCTCAGAACGTCCTTTAGTTTATCTCTGACTTCTGACAGAGCCGCCGTCACGTCCTCAAAGTAGCGCCGAGGATGGATATCGATGCTGGATGTAGACTCGCTGAGCGTCGACAGTGAGGCGTAGCTGTATAGAAACTGGTTGTGATCCTCTGTGTGTGACAGAAACTCCAGCTCAGCGTCTCTCCTCTTCAGCTCATTGATCTCCTGCTCCAGCTTCTCCTGAAGCTCTTTGACTCGACTCACTTCGGTTTTCTGCTGGGATCTGACCTGCTGCTTCACATCACAGCTTCTTTTCTTCATGAGACGGATCAGCTCGGTGAAGATCTTCTCACTGTTTCTCACTGCTTTATCAGCAGAGTGATTGACAACCTCCACCTCTTGCAGGAGCAGCTTCACATCATTCTGTCCGTCCTGGATCCTCTGCTGGATGTTGAGTCGACTCACCTCCAGCTCTCTCTGCCTCTCAGTCCTCTCTGCTGCAGCTGAGACGGTGTCATGGCCTTTATGTTCATCCACAGGGCAGAGATAACAGATACACTGCTGATCAGTACGACAGAACATCTTCATCACCTCGTGGTGACGAGAGCAGATGTTCTCCTGGAGCTTCTTGGAGGGCTCCACCAGCTTGTGTTTCTTTAATGGAGCCACATCATAATGAGGCTGGAGGTGTTTCTCACAGTAAGAGACCAGACACTCCAGACAGGACTTGAAGGCTTTCAGTTTCCTCCCAGTGCAGACATCGCAGGCCAAATCTTCAGGTCCAGCATAGCAGTGATCAGCAGGAGCAGCTTGGAGTCCAGTCTTCTCCAGCTGCTCCACTAAATCTGCCAACATAGTGTTTTTCATCAGGACAGGCCTCGGTGTGAAGGTCTGCCAACACTGAGGGCAGCTGTGGATTTGCCTCTGATCCTCTCCATCCCAGAAGCCTTTAATACAGTTCATGCAGTAGCTGTGTCCACAGGGAATAGCCACCGGATCCTTCAGTAGATCCAAACAGATGGAACAAGAGAACCTTTTGTGGTCCAGCTGATTTTCTTGCTGCGCCATTTCACCTCTCAGAGACAACGCTCGTCTGAGTCTCACTTCCCGAGAAGCGAAACTAGTTTGAGCTCTGATCTAAACAACATCTGCAGTGAATGGGGCCTATCAGCTTTCACTTCACCACCATTTAGGTTACACCCATTTTTCAAACTGTAGATCTAAAGGGGAGGGAACAAGGAAATAAGAGGACAGAGTGCAGCTTGTTGTGTTTGAGAGGAGGAAGAGGAGGGAGGGGTTATCAGGCTCTGCTTCATTACAGGAAGAGGAGCGGGACTTTGTATCCTAAGTTACAATAGACATTACAATAGTGCATAGTTGCACACTGTTAGCCCTGTAGCGGAGCTGAAAATAAATGCACTCACGAGCATGCATGACATCACATCCGTTGGATTTTCCCAGAAGAAAACATCCCGCATTCTTCACATTAAAAGCAGTCTACAGGCTGATCGAGGAAACCCAGAAAGCTGCTCATTTTTTGGGTTAGGTTACAACCTGTTCACATATTGGCAATAAAATATGATTAAAACATGTTTATATGTGTAAAAATGTACATACAGTCCCTTTTAAAACACCAAAGTTACAAAATAACACAAACAAACTAACAGGCAGCAGTAGATCAGCAACTCCTGAGTTCTGCGATGTAAAATGATGACAATGACAATGTTTTTGTCAAAGGAGTCTGTGGCTTTAAAGAGAGCATAGATTCCCCATCGGAACGGGCTGTCTGATGGTGGTCTGAAAGTCTGGAAGTGGTGAAAATATTCTAAATATAGCGTACACTTAAACTGATATTGATTTTTTTTAGGTGTCTAAAATCTGTTTTTCTGCTGCCCCCGTCCACAGCAGTACATTGCTTTGCTCCCGTGCTGGTGTGTTTCTCCAGAATCCATCTACTGTAGTAATTCACTGACCATGGAGAAGCACCTCATACAACCCCTTTTCAAAAACATCTGAACTATCCCTTTAATCCATCCATTTAGACATCCTTTGACCTGCAAATCACCAACTCAGTGCTTACTGGGCAGTGACTCCCTCATGTTGGGACTGAATCGGCAACATGTCCCTCTGTCT
Source organism: Sebastes umbrosus (assembly GCF_015220745.1). Taxonomy (NCBI): domain Eukaryota; kingdom Metazoa; phylum Chordata; class Actinopteri; order Perciformes; family Sebastidae; genus Sebastes; species Sebastes umbrosus. The sequence goes on from NC_051276.1 coordinate 10,081,390, forward strand.
GTCTGACCACTTCACTGTCCTGCCACCACATCTGTTCTGATTTTGTTCTTTTGTATTGTTTTAGCCTCCAGGTCTCTCCAGGATGTTGTCCATTGTGAGCTTCTACATATGCTACCTGCTGTCCCTGGGCCTGGGCCTGGCCTGCGTGGTGTGCGTGTGTTTGTGGAATAGCCAGTGGCTTGGCGGTTTTGCGTGGGACGGTTCGGCCCTGCAGTTCAACTGGCACCCCGTCCTGATGGTAACGGGTCTGGTTGTGCTGTACGGCAATGGTGAGTGCCTTTTTTTGTATTTTTGAATCAAACTGTTTCATTTCTATTTCTCACTTCTGCTTTTCCTCGTAACAGTTGGCCTGTATTAAGATAATTACACATTACAGGTTTCATAGAGACTTAATGTATAATTAGATGCATAATTTCAGTTGCACAAATGTGAGCTAACGTCCACAGTGACTGTTTTGCTTTAAGTGCCACACCTCAGTGATTGCAGGCTCAGTTTCTTTCTGATGAAAAGTACAATTTTATCAATTTTCAGGAAGGAGCTGTAATGTGTCTCCACTGTGGTACATTATGTTGTAATGATGGCTACTGTTTGGATTTATGTGAACACAATCAGTCCATACAAGGTAGGAAGTAAAATCACAGTAGATTTGTTAGCACTTTGCTGCCTAAATGTCCATAGTAATGTGTGGAGAAAGGAATATTTGGTCATTGATGCATAATGCTTTGTGGTTGTCCATCTGTCCGTCCATCCGTCCCATCCTCGTGAACGTGATATCTCAGGAACACCTTGAGGGAATTTCTTGTCTGACTTGATTTTTGAAATTGTGTATCCCAGTATATAAACTGTGTTCACACTACTGATAACACTCGGCATTTAGACGTTTTACAGTAAACAAGAGGCACATTCACTTCATTTAGATTGTTAGGCATAGTTCATGTTTTTGTTTTATTTGTCGTTTCAATTACAAAATATACAGTTGAAATATATATGCAAATGTTCGTATTTGCTGAACGACGGTACTACAACTTCTGTGTCCGTCACATGATGCCATTGGGCCTAAAACGACTTTTTCCACTAGAGTTACATTGGGAAAGAGACGTCTGTAACTCAGAGGATAATTTATTTTGAGGTGAATCAACTTCCCAGTATGAACACTCTAATAGTTCTTATTTAAATCATTAGGTCCTAAAAGTTGTAAAATGCACTAATAGCTGTATTCAGAGTTATTTCCCTTCCTCCGTTCATGTGAATGAGACCCTGACCGAGGCTGGAGCGAGGGCTCGGAGGGGGAGTTAGCAAGCTGTGACGACAGCGTGACGGCTGTGACCCCGTGAACGAGCCATGTGACCTAGTGGATGCTACTGCGCCTGCTCCATGGGCTCAATGGATGCGGAAAATCGCTGGAAGATCCGGGTTCCTTTCTACTCGGAAGTCGCGCGATTTTGTCTTCATGCACCACTTAGACACTTTCATAGGAATGAACGGGGCACCGCCTCCAACGCTGTATCCAGTTCTCTTTATACATCTACGCAATATACAAATGAAACTTTGCATCTTTTCTGTTGTTGCCTCCTCCCTGCAGGAGCTGTGTTGTACCGCATCCCCCTGACCTGGGGCCAGAATAAACTCCCCTGGAAGCTGTTGCATGCTGCAGTGATGCTCACCTCCCTGGTCTTGTCAATTGTGGGGCTTTGTGCTGTGTTTGGCAATCACAATGCTCAAAACATTCCCAACCTCTACTCTTTGCACAGCTGGATTGGAATCGCTGCTACAGCTCTTTTCGCCATACAGGTATACGACTTTACATGCAGAAACTGAATCCCTGTATTAGTCAATGAAATAAGGTGGACATGATTTTTTTCTTTTTTTTCTTCATTTTTATCTCATTCTGAGACATGATTGGGCTTTGGTTATGTGCCTTTGTGTTCACTGTCCCTTGTGTTCACTGTCCCTTGTATTCGTCCATCCAGTGGGTGGTGGGTATGGCTGGCTTCCTCCTGCCCTGGTCCCCCATATCACTACGAGCCCTCCTGAAACCCGTCCATGTTTGGATGGGAGGCAGCATATTAGTGCTCAGCATTGCTGCCTGCATCTCCGGAATCAACGAGAAACTCTTCTTTGTTCTGTAAGTGCCATATTTCCAAGTTAGGGATGTCACGATACCAGAAATCTAGTAGTCGATACCAATACCAGTGAATTTCCACGATTCTCGATACCAATTTGATACCACGCTAAAAAAAACAAAAAAACAACAACAATAAATCCCCTGTACTGTAATTCAACACGCACTCTTTTATCAAAAACATTTGAACATTACAAAAAACAGAGGCATGTAGACTTTAAGTAATAAATACAAATAATTGACCCATTTTGTTCAATTGATAGTCAGACGACGGACACGACATACTGACCGTGAACGCATCTGGTCCGTCAGCTCAGAGTAGTAGGAGCAGGAGGCAGAGTGTTTATTGTTGAAGCGAAAAGCAAACGCACCTATTTGGCAATATTTCACGTTTAATCCCAATGCTATAAGGGAACCATAACGTAATGAGGTAATCGCCGCGAGGTGGATGGAGCCGTCACAGCCGGTGTGCACGGAGCAGCAGCGCCAGGTAGACCCCCGCAGCGGAGCCCCGCAGCAAAAGCGCTTCAGGAGAGGCCAGACACACCGCCACATGACGGCAAAGATTAGAGTCAGCGCTCTGCACATGTTGACCGTCATCTTTTCTTTTAAAATGTCCGGTGTAATCGGTAACACCGGTGTTGTCACAAGTTTATTAAACGGTGGGTCCCTACCAATGACCATTACAGGCATCGTACGGTACCTTCGGTACTGTAGAAAAAGAGTACCGTCACTTTTTAAAAAATGTTGGCGTTGACTTGGTACCGAGGTATCGGTTCTCGTGGCATCCCTATTCCAAGAGTTACTTTTTATTTATATTTTCCTTAAAGATAAAGTGATAAAATTGCCCTCCTGAATGTGTTTTTTTCCACAGCAAAGGCATTGGAGGTCCGGCGTATTCTGCCCTTCCACCCGAGGCTGTGTTGGGAAACACATTGGGAGTTTTGATCGTAGCCTTCGGCTTGGTTGTCCTTAAGATTTTGTCCAACCCTAAATGGCAGCGACCAGACTCCATGCCTGAGGACCTAGTTTACACGGTGAGAATATCAGTGCAGTTGATATGCAATAAAAGAGATTAGAGGTTATATTTTAATCAAGTATTTAATAATCATCTTTATCTACTCTCTCCCACAGCCATTGCTTCAAGAAGAAAATGAATGAAAAGAATTTAAAAAAAAATGCTCACTGCATCAAATCCGTCCATGCAGAATCAATTCAACCATCACAGATCACAATCCAAAAGTTCCACTTTGAATGTAAAAGCAGCTGTCTGAATCCTGTGAGAATTATCTAAGTCTGTTGTGGATGTAAATATTTATTTGAAATTATATTTAAGATTGCTTTTTTGACAAAGATTAAAAATGTGTGCTTCATCAAAGCTGTGACATTTTTCCTTTTGCTCTGTATAAGCTCTCCCATGACGCACTCTAGCTAGTTAGCAACGGGAACCTTGAGTTTTAGAATAGTTTACCAGAGGTATGTTCTCCTTTGGTGAAGAATGGATTGCCAAGCTAAAAAATATCCAAAGCTGGTGTTGGTTCATATTGTGAGTTTAATTGCCTGACTAATGCCTCTGACCCAATATTAGTGACAGCGTTCAGCAGTCCACTCCCTTCTGCAAAGAAATTTGCACAATCACTACATTATGAGTCACCCTGAGGTCCTGCAAGGTTACAACGAGACCTGCCCCAAGGCTGTCCATTAGAATAGTAGTTCTGAGTCGACACCCAGTGGTGTCCTGCTGTAACCCTCCTGTGTTGTACACATTACATTACATACATTCGCTGTAGACTTCCCTGTGGGGTTTTCTCTACTTCTGCCTTTTGTGGTTTTGTCTAACAGAGTACCTCAGCAATGATTTGTTATTAAAGTGGACCTATTGTGCATATTTTCAGGTTCATACTTGTATTTTGGGTTTCTTCTAGAACATGTTTACATGCTTTAATGTTTAAAAAAAAAAAACATTTTACGTTTCTCATAGCGGCTCACTCTGTTGTGATTGGTCAACCGAATCAAACTCTTCGGACTCCGCTCCAGCTCTGCTCTAACTAGCTTTGTTTGGGGGTGTGCCAAACTAGCCACTAGGCAAAGTGTGTTACTTGGTGACATCACCACGTTACGGAAGAAAGGCAGGACTTTGTAACTTTGCAGACCTTTTACATGCACAAATACCTATATAACCCCCCTAAAGGAAAGGGGAAAAAGCACGAAAACATAATAGTACCCCTTTAAGTTAAACTTTTACAGCAAACTCTTGTATGTACTGTATGTGTTCAGGTCAAGGGACCCCCTGATAATGGCTATGACAGTTTTTCCTTGCTAAAATTTAGCTTAACTTTGGAGCACTATCTAGCCTCCTTCGCGACAAGCTAGTATGACATGACAAGATCGATTGTGTTATGCGTTAAAGAAATTAGTGGCGTTAAAACAAATTTGTGTTAACACGTTACTATCGTGTTAACTTTGACAGCCCTAGTGTATATATATACAGTATATGTGTGTGTGTGTGTATATGTATATATGTGTATATGCGTATGCATGTATAAATATATGTTTTTATGTATTTAAATATGTATGTATGTATTTATATGTGTATACAGTATATGTATATATTCCTATTGAAGGTGACAGCAGGATAGAAGCGACTCCAGCATACAATGGGTGGGTAGAAGTCGTCTTTCTAGTCCAGGTGGTCTCCGTGTATCTGGATGCAGGAGAACAACCCTAGCTCTTTACCATTGAGTGACATCGCTAATAACCCTGATTTGATTATAATGGCTGTGAAATGTGAAATTGAATGGCAAAGATGTGATGCAGATTTGTCTCACAGGTCCCCCCTCGACAGCTGAAGCTGCTCTCTGGGCTGCGTGACAACTCGGCCGAGCAGAAATGAAAGAGGGAGAAGATGAAGTGAGTTCATGCACCACTGATCATGATCAGTCACTGCTTGATGTGTCTGTATCTTTGTCTCAGAAATGAAAGGACTGGCAGCGGTGCAGTAACAGCCTCCACTGATGCTGCAAAGGCGTGACAGTGAAAGTGGAGGAACACGGAATCACGATGCAACAAACACATGCAACGAAATCCACAAATGGTAAGAAACCTCCCTCATGAAAGACATGACAAGTGTTAGAGAAATCACACAACAAAGGCACAACAGAGCCCTCTGTCTTTCATGCCTCGTCTGAAACTTTCATATGAATGATATGACTTCAGGGCACTTCACACACACGAGCATTATGGAGGCCAAAAGATTGTGTAATTGTTCTGCATTCTCGATCTGTATTGTCTTCTTTCACACAACCACAGCTATCCTCACAACACACACCGATTCCCTCCAGCAACAACAACAAAACAACACCCTGCCAAAGCTGCATCGCGGAGTCATCAATGATCAGACTGGTTCATGTTGAGAGGAAAAAAATCTTGGAAGAGAAGGTTGACCTAACACAACTAAGACATAAACACATCATTTTACAGCTACATGATGTGGAACATTAGCTGAAATTGTTGCACTTGTGTGCCACAAAGTTGTTGTTGTATAAGAACAAAAATCCTCCGTCCTGTTTTACACAAGGTGGCAGCAGAGTAGAGTCCAGTCCAGTGAATGGTTTTACACACCTTAAGGATACTTGTGCTGGACTCTTTTGATCAGTGTTAAATTAAAAGATTGGCAGGAAAAAAAGCCTCCTACACAGGTCAAAGATGCCTTCATGGACTTTCGGCAATATAGGGCGAGGGTGGTAAAAATGGTAAAGGAAGTGTGGCATACCAGCAGAGATGTGACATAATTGGAATATGGAGACAATTTGCTATTAATGTCACTATCTATTAATGTGCCACATGTATAATAGTAAACAATAATACATGTTTATAATAAGTTAATTAAAATATCAATTAACTACATGCTTGATGGACATGTGTTCCTCTTACAGCGCAGCTCTGTGCCTCTTATTTCTAGAATGAGAATAACAACATACTCCAATTAGTTTAATTATCATCTTCCAGCCAAAAGCACTTAAAAATCCGACAAAGCATATTCAGGGTTTTATTACTAATGAGTTTAGAGGAAGCAATGCTACATTTTAATGAGAACAAAAATTCATAATCTTACTTTGTTGTCTCTTTTTTTGTCTCTTGATTACTCTGCCTGTCTACACATCCAGTGGATATGGAGCAATAGAAGCATTCATTTGGAGTTGCATTAGTGGCTACCTGATGAATGGAAGTCCAATATTTTTAGCTCATTTTGGTCGCCACTCTTTCCCTTAGGACTCTTTAGCTTGTGTTGTTCACCTGCCGCTGCTTTTTTCAAAACAGCGGCCTGCTGCAGTGGAAACACAACACTATGAGAGTAAACCACAACAAAGTTGTGGGGAAAACCAAAACAATTAGCTGAAAGATACTAAAACGCTCTGTAGAGCTGAGATGACTGCAGTCAGGTGATACATAGATACATCAGCGAGCCCTTTCATGGGCTGTCAGATTTTCACTACGCGATTATTGTGGCCTAATGAATTCACGATAACTGTATTATCACGATATCTATAGGAAAAAAAAGAAAATGGTATTTGTCAAATTAATCTTTAATTTTGTTTATTGTGCATTTTGTCTCTTTTTTTGGCAAATTAATTACACTGAAAATACGAGTGTAGGGAAGAGAGAGAGATAGTCTGCAACATAACTGTACAAAAGTGGGATTTAAGAGGCGCGGGATTATTTACATGATATCATATGTGTAGAATATTATTAACATGATATCAGTATTTCATTTTTTAAATATCATGGTTATCGTCAATACCGGTATAGGGTATTGCGACCCCTTCACATCCAAGTACCAGTATTCATATGATCCATTGTTAATAGGCTAAAATGTATTATATTTTGGCCTTTTTTTAAAGATTTTAGTGTAAAATAAAAATGATTACCAATGAATACATGATTAGCAGTATTTACTGTATGTAGTTACATCATTTTTTTGTAAGTTAAAGGGATATGAGGGTTGGAAGTAATACAAATTAATTGATAAAAAATTATATGATGAAAACAGAGTCATGTTTCATCATTTTCACCAGCTTACATTCATCATTCACAACACTAAATTGCCATTTATCATTTAAGGAAAGTGGTCTCAATGGTGGAAGTAACAAAAAATAATTGAATAAAAGCCTCATCATATCACGACTGTTTTAGTCAAATTGGCTTTAAATTAATCAAATCACTTGATAATTCATCACTCCATTTTTCAATTTACATGCATCTTCATCAACTCCATTTTTATCAATTATTTTTTGTTACTTCCGCCCCTCATAAAGGGACATCTTTAATGTAGGCTACTTTCTTATACTTCCTAGAACAGGGGTCAGCAACCTTTACTATCAAGAGCCCTTTTAGGCAAAGAAAAAGTAAAAAAATCTGTCTGGAGCCGCAAAACATTTGAGCATTGTGATGAAGGTAACACAGTTTATAGTCTAAGTATATAGTATATAAGTCTGATGCAGTGAGGGCCAAAGTGCAAATGTACTATGGAGTATTGGGGCCACATTGAGGGGAAAAAAATCAGAGATTTCCAGAATAAAGTCATAACTTTACGAGAAAATAACACATAAAAATTACTACTTTATAATATTATGACTTTATTCTCATAATAGTACGACTTTTTTTTCTTGTAAACTTATGACCTTATTCTCGTAATATTATGACTTTTTTTTCTCGTAAACTTCTGACTTTATTCTCATAATATTACAACTTTTTTTTCTCGTAAACTTCTGACTTTATTCTCATAATATTACAACTTTTTTTTCTTGTAAACTTCTGACTTTATTCTCATAATATTACAACTTTTTTTTCTTGTAAACTTCTGACTTTATTCTCATAATATTACAACTTTTTTTTCTTGTAAACTTCTGACTTTATTCTCATAATATTACGACTTTTTTTCTCGTAAACTTCTGACTTTATTCTCATAATATTACAACTTTTTTTTCTCGTAAACTTCTGACTTTATTGTCATAATATTACGACTTTCTTTTCTCGTAAACTTCTGACTTTATTCTCATAATATTACAACTTTTTTTTCTCGTAAACTTCTGACTTTATTGTCATAATATTACGACTTTTTTTTCTCATAAACTTCTGACTTTATTCTCGTAATATTATGACTTTTTTTCTCATAAACTTCTGACTTTATTCTCACAATATTACGACTTTTTTCTCGTAAACGTCTGACTTTATTCTCATAATATTTTGACTTTTTTTTTTCTCGTAAACTTCTGACTTTATTCTCATAATATTACGACTTTTTTTTTTCTCGTAAACTTCTGACTTTATTCTCATAATATTACGACTTTTTATTTTCTCGTAAACTTCTGACTTTATTCTCATATTACGACTTTTTTTTTCTCGTAAACTTCTGACTTTATTCTCATATTACGACTTTTTTTTCTCGTAAACTTCTGACTTTATTTGCGTAATATTATGATTTTTTTCCTCTTAAACGTCTGACTTATTCTGATAATATTATGACTTTTTTTCCTGTAAACTTCTGACTTTATTCTCATAATATTACGACTTTTTTTCTCTTAAAATTATGACTTTATTGTCATAATATTACGACTTTTTTTTCTCATAAACTTCTGACTTTATTCTCGTAATATTATGACTTTTTTTCTCATAAACTTCTGACTTTATTCTCACAATATTACGACTTTTTTCTCGTAAACGTCTGACTTTATTCTCATAATATTTTGACTTTTTTTTTTCTCGTAAACTTCTGACTTTATTCTCATAATATTACGACTTTTTTTTTTCTCGTAAACTTCTGACTTTATTCTCATAATATTACGACTTTTTATTTTCTCGTAAACTTCTGACTTTATTCTCATATTACGACTTTTTTTTTCTCGTAAACTTCTGACTTTATTCTCATATTACGACTTTTTTTTCTCGTAAACTTCTGACTTTATTTGCGTAATATTATGATTTTTTTCCTCTTAAACGTCTGACTTATTCTGATAATATTATGACTTTTTTTCCTGTAAACTTCTGACTTTATTCTCATAATATTACGACTTTTTTTCTCTTAAAATTATGACTTTATTCTCATAATATTACAACTTTTTTTCTCGTAAATTTCTGACTTTATTTGCGTAATATTACAACTTACGATTTATTCTCGAAATCTCAGATTTATTTATTTTCCTCAATGTGGCCCTAATACTCTGTCGTACCGTCGTACCATAGACCTACAACAATAATATATAAAAATAAAAATGTAAACAAAAAACACTTATTCATTTCCATTTTTATAAATCCACAGGGAGCCACTGGAGAGGGGCTGAAGAGCTGCATGTGGCTCCTGAGCTTCATGTTGCTGACCCGGGTCCTAGAACAACTATATTTAATGACCCCAACTGGGGTGGTTTATTATTGCATATCACATTCCATCACCTGGTATTCCTCCAGTAAAGAGATGTGGCCCCATTAAGTCTTCCACATGGTTGTTTAAACATCACTTCGGTGTCTTTAGCAGTTCATGTTGGTCCCATCATGGTCCCGGGACGTCTCCCGGTGAGGTCATCGTAAAGGTGGGCGTCAGTGGGCGGGGCCACCGCTGCCGGAGGTCTGCGATGAGGAGGAGTGAAAGCTGAGAGAGGAGGAGGAGAAGCAGCTGACACTCGGTTACTGCAGCCTGCAGGAGCGCTCAGCCCCAGGACCAGGACGGACCAGGACCAGGACCAGGACCCGGACAGTAAGTTCAACTCCAGCCTGAAAACATGCAAAAGTTACCTCAACAATAATCCCAGCTAAAGGCCTGATGTTACTGAGATCTACTGTTACTGAGATCTATACTGTTAGTCTGATGTCTGATGGTGTTGCTGCAGGTTTTGCATTGAGTGTGACCTGTTTACATCATGCTTTGTCCTGTCTTTCTAAAATCTGTGATAATGCAAATGATAAAAATGTGAGCTAGAATTATAGAAACAGTCTTTTTTTAGGTCAGTTTTTACTCCATTTAAACAAATCTGTATTGTGTTAATTGTGCTTTACCTCTGAGCAATTACATGAGTTATTAGTCAGTTATTAATTGGTCAATAGTCAGAAGATTTATTGTCGATTGTTGCTAATTGTTGAAGTCATCTATCAATAAATACCAGACATGTTGCTGTATTGTTCAGTATATCTTCAAAGTGAGGATTTGCAGCTTTTCTCTGTTTTTGTGTTATACATATAATGGCTTCATTTGGGCTTCCAGTTGTTGGTCAGACCCAATGCGAAGATGCCACTTTAGCCTCTGGAACTGGTAATGAGCTTTTTTCCAGTATTCTGACATTTACTTGATTTAACGATAGATTAGTCTGAAAATAATCTATAATGAAAATAATCTAAAAAAAAGTCTTATTATGCACCTAAGAAACAATATTCTCCTCATATCAGTCAGGTTGTTTTTCTTGTTTTGGTCATAATGATTTTAAAAAAGGTCTGTCAAAAGACATTGTGCCATAGAGAAACTGTTCCAGTCCAAACTGGTCCTTACTGGTGTATTTCAGTGTCTCTGTGAAGCTAAGAGTGTTTCAGAACAGGGCATTCTTACTAAACTGACATTTGACCTTTTCAACCAAAGCATAGTGCCCTCCAGCAGGAGGTGGGACTCCTGTCTGACTTCCATGGAGGTGAAGTATACCTATATACACCTTCCTTACAGCACGATGCCACTGAGATTATAAGAGTTTTTTAAAGAGGATTTCATCTACATTTTGTTTGAGCATGATTTCTTCTCTCCAGAAACATCAGCCAGTGTTTCTTGAGCAGAAGGCAGCAGAGGTTTCAGATTTCGAGATCTCTGGTTCAGGGAAGTTTCAGGGAAGTTCTGGACATTATGTTTTGTGCTCGATGCAAAGAGGAGCCAGAACGTCCTGGATGTGTTCCTCTGTTTTGATCCGATGTTGCTAAGTGGCTGCAGCTTTTGTCCAGTCCTCGTCCTGTCGTATAACGGACACTCTTACGCCTGAGAAATCATGAAAGGGATCATTCGTTGTTGTTGTTTTTATATCTTACATTCAGAAATGAGCTTGTCTGGAGACAAAGTTCACTTCTCCAAGCATTACCTGAACTGAACCTATAGTTTAGATGTTGACCATGTTTTTCTGATGACAGCATCGCTGTGAGGACTGACACATTGTACGCAGACCCAGAGGCTGTGGGCTTCATTCCATCTGTTCATTTTGTAATGTGTCTGTGTGTGTGTGTGTGTGTGTGTGTGCTGTTTCTAGCTTGTGTAACCACTGCCACGTTACAATGAGCAAAGTGGAAACCCTGCAGCTGAAGGATCATCTGTCTCCCACCACATGTTGTTACACAAAAGCACAAGATTTTAGCTTTTTAAGTATTAAACATTTAATGAGTCGGGGAAACACAGCTGTTGACGAGTCTGCGGATGATTCAGCCGTGTGGGGATATTTGAGTCACGTTGTGTCCGACCGTGAACTCTTGGGTTATATGATGCTGACTTGGAATTGTGATTTATTCTTCATCGTTTTTTAGAGGGGAGGTAGAGCAGAGGTGTTTTTCTGTGGGAGTTTGGCATGACGTCACCCTGCAGCTCTGCTTCAGGCTTGAGCCCAGCTGTTCCTGGACTCATTTTCTGAACTTATCACAAAGAAAACTATTGGATGATCATCTGTTGACACACAATAATTTGCATAATGGTGTTACTGTTTCACATAAATTTATATTTAGCTACTTTGTACCATCTATTGACATATCACAATAATAATTCAAGCCGTAGCCGGTTATGAAAATGTTTTCTTTCACTGTCTTAAAGACCTACGACTGTGTGAAGAGTCCTCTGCTGCATAGGACATTATATCTTTACCATTACTCAAGCACAATGTGCAGTTTTTTGAAAAGGTATAAAAATACATGTTTGGACAGCGCCTTTTAAAGGCACTATATGTTACATTCAGAAGTTCCTTGTTATTAATGACACCTCTGGCCGTTAAGCGAACTGCAGTCAGCATCCTGATGTCTCTCCACGTAGTCCATTAATTCCGGATAATGGACAGCTCGTTGGCCATTATCCCTTACATAATGTTCTGTAATGTTCCTTTATTTTATTTGGACCACTGGCTCCATGATACTTACTATAGCTTGCAGCTAGCACATTACTTTATCAGCTAATGTTATGAAGCAACCAAGCAGATCCATGCAGCATAGCTACTGTAAGTTATAGCAAGCTGGCCAACCATAGCTTAAGACAGCACTCAAGACAGTATTTTAGCTGCACACTGTTGGCGCTTTAGGGGAGCTGAATAAACGCATATAAACGTCATATTCTTTGGAATATGAATAATGAATAATAATTTCCCGGTAAAACAGTCCAGAGTCCTTTACATAAAAATCAGTCCACAGGCTGTTATAGGCAACCGAGAAAGTCGGGGAAGGTCTCCGTTTTTAGGTTCCGTTACACTCTGTACACACATTGGCAATATAAAGCGATCAAAACATGTAAATTGTTCAATATAGTACCTTTAACTGGCTGCAAATTATTATTACATTTCAAAAATCATAAACGCAAAGATTTAGCAGATAATTACTTTAAAGCTGCATTAACAGATTTGCAGTGACGGAGGCTGTAAACACAACATCGACATATCGTCACTTTATGAAGTAGTGTTAGCAAACGTTAGCAAACAGTTGGGCTTTTACGCAGCCAGCAGAGTAACATCAGCATTTATTTGGTGTTGTTTAAATCCAATATTCACTCTCATTTTAGCTTTGTGGTTCTCCACCAACTCCTGTGAGAAATATGTGGCTTTTGAGATTCTAAATACTCTAGTAATACTACGCTAGTTGCTAAAGTTGTCTGCTGTGTGGTGCTATACTGTAGGCAGGAAGCATACTGTAGGTTTATCAGAGCATTTTCATTAAAAACAGCTGCCGGCTCTTGCTGGAAATGATGTTGATGAGGGCGGAGAGGGGGAACAGTACAGAACAGTACATCTACAGACTCTTAAAACCAAAAATGAACACTACGGGAACTGCAGAGTCTTTTTCAGAGTACAACTTTCACATTACATAGTGATTTAATCTGTTGTTATTAAAAATAATAAAATAAAAAAAATAAAAGCAGCAGAGTCAGAAATAAACTCTATATCCCCAGTTAGTTACACATTAGTCCTCAGTGTGTAAAATCAGTGGAGTGCTCCTTTAATTAATTATTCTTCAGTCTGGTTCCTGTCAGATAAACAGAAGGCACCGTTGTGAAGAACCATCTGAAAGTGCTTTTCTCTTTTTCGTCTTTTCATCAGTTCCAACCAAAATGCTGCCCAGCCGGTGTCTGCCCTGCTGCACTGTCATCCTGTTAGTGCTGTTCGAGCTGGCTCTTGCCCAGTACGAACACCTTGGCTACCCGCCGGGCTTCCCCAACCCAGAACAGGAACAGTACTCCGCCCCCCAGCTGACGCCAGACACGCCCAGGATTCAGCTACGCTTGGCGGGCGACAAGAGGAAACACAACGAGGGTCGCGTGGAGGTTTTCTACAACAACGAATGGGGCACCGTCTGTGATGATGATTTCACCATCCACGCCGCTCAGGTGGTGTGCAGGGAGCTGGGCTACCTGGAAGCCATCTCGTGGTCACCATCCTCGAAATATGGGAAAGGAATAGGTAGGCAGAGTAAAGCACTCTTACGTCAATGTTTTTCCTCTTGTCAGAGTGGAAACACATTCAGTATGCAACACGTTCTCACTCCCTACGCGTCAAATACGGCAGCCTGGCCAGTGGCCCTACGCTTCAATCTGCAACGCTCTACGTACTCCTCTAACACCAGCGCTCCACGTGGCAATTTCTGATTGTTACATGGACACACTTCTCAGAATATATTTACGTGTTCACTGGAAACATACTTGGTTAGGTTAAGGAAAAGATCGTGGTTCGGGTTAAAATAAGTATGTTTGCTATGTAGTTAAGTACGTTACATACACAACGTATTACTGTTATGTAACCTACATAACGTAAAATTGGTTTCACACGGGCCATGAACACTGGTCTCCTGGGTAAAAGTGCTGTACCATCCGTTACTCTTTATCGCTCTTCATTCTACGTAACCTGACTTCCTCCTTTACTCCCGCCATAACTACGGCCACGTAGAGCGTCATGGTTTGAAGCATAGGGCCACTGACCAAGCTACCATATTTGACGAGTTGGGAGTGAGAACGGCTGTAATATGATATGTACTCTAACAAATATCATCATATTCCTCACAATAAAAATGTATAACATCTCATTTTATCATAAGGCCAATACTGGCTGAACCTGCAGTGTATTGATGGAACTGCAGTGCATCATCTTTCAATGTATGACTTATTTTATTCACTGGAAACTGGTTCATGATAAATGCTTCAGATTTTTTTTGGAGAAACTAGATTTCAGCCTTCAAGAGAAATGTATTTTCTTTTGTTTCCACTACTAAAGGGAAAATCCCTCCCCACGGAAGCACTGATGAATTTCTCTTTTGTCTCATCAGGACCCATCTGGTTCGACAATCTCCACTGCACTGGCAAAGAAAAGACCTTGGCGCTTTGTCCTTCCAATGGGATCGGAGTTTCGGACTGCAAACACAGTGAAGACGTGGGCGTGGTGTGCAGCGACAAGAGAATCCCGGGATTTAAATTTGTCAACACGCTGCCCAACCACGTAGAGGTAAACATCTCACATCTTACACACTCCATCATCAAGCACAAAGGCTTTGTAGACTTTTCGTTAACTCGAGCTGTTTGTCGTGACGTCTTTATTACCATCTGCCCAAAAGACATTTGTTTGCTCACATCTTGCACGTTGACAGCTGGGTTTTATGATCTGTTTTTTTGTATTTAAACACCTGAAGTGTCAAAAAACCCTGTTCAGATGTGGAATATACGTAACATTACTGCCTTTATCTGACTGTTAAAGTTATGGGGTTTTGCCATTAAGACAGAGGTGTCTGTTGTTGTACGTAAATCGCCGGTTCAGACTACACGATATCAGCCCAATTATAGCCCGACACGGCCGTCGTAGGGTGTCGACGCGGATTGCGAACGATAAATGAGTGTCGTGTGCGACGATCGATTGTTTTATCTCGTATAGTGTGTTATAGCGCACGACAACCGACGCCGGTTCTGGGATGCCTCATGACGTCCCGACAGAAAGTCTAGCATGTTTGATTTTTTTTTTTCCTTTCCACGACGTGTTCCGTCATGGCCGTGAATTTGACCGGCTGAGTACAGATGCATACAGCTGTAAACAGAAGCACATGGCTACTTATTATGCAGAATGATGTCATCGGACCGTCCCAGCTGAACTGCTGCCGGACCTCGCAGTAGGATATTCAATCTAGGTTGTGTCGGAGTAAAAAACACTACCGCCGTTGCGTCTTTGCGCATGGAGACCGGTATGGAAAAGGTCACAAGGTTCATACTTGATATAGCACCTGGTGCACGAGAGGGAGCCGTGCACAGCTGGGGAACAGTGGTATCACTGCTAGTCAATGCAGTCAAGTTCCAAAACCGCTACATTTCCCATTATACAACCCAATTTCGTAAGACCCTTCTTGCATGGTAAATTCCCAACTCTCAAACTTCACACCCCCAGTTTGTATTGAAAAGCATTGAAGGCATGCTTTCTATATCAATATCTAGACTCTAAGCTAACCCAACATAACCCCGATGACATCGCTGGAGTTTTCTTTCAAACTTGACAAAGCTCCTCCAGAGTCACAGAAAATATTATACGATTACGTTTTCACAAGCTTATAGTACTCCCGATTCCCCTTTTAAACAATAAATCCATCCTGGGGTTTGGCTCTGTGCACTTACTGTCAGTAACCCATAGTCACTCTTGTTTTAATAACAGTCTTTTCTAAATAGCCTGCAGTCAAAGAGTGTCGGCGAAAGTGAAATTAAGCTGGTAATTGTTAGGTGTTTGACTCATAACTGTCAGAGTTGTCTGGTTGGACCTTTTGAAAGGCTCCGCAGAGCGTCTCTTTCTGGGCCGGCCAATAAGCTCCAACCTAATCACCACCAACAACAGAACGCTATCTCTCTGCTCGCTGTGCACGCCTCATGAATCCACATTCCAATGTTATGAGCAAACCGCAAACCAGAGCTAACTCTCTGCCTCTCTCTCTCTCTCAGACCCACTCCTCTTCCTCTTTAAAGACTAATCTATCATTTTCATAATGGCCTCAAAACTTGTGAGGACATCTCAACAGAGCACAGCTTTGCTTTCTTTTCCAACAGCAACTGTCCGGTTGTAGAGGTTGTTGTGGTTGGCTTGAATTGAAAACAAGTGTATTCTAATTGAGTCCCTGAGCTTGCCAGATGTACTCTGACTGAAGATTTCATTAAAGCTGCTATAATCGATATTTTCATAATAACAAGGTATCAAATGACCACGAGAAAACCATGTGAAAGGGGTCACTTATAGTGATAAACCTCCAGAGAATTATCACCTGAATCTGCAGCTCATCTCAAGCTTTATAGTGAGTTTCAGCTCATTGTTTATCTGTCTGTTTTCATTCACTCTCACCGCTCTCATATTGTTGTTTTCAGCAGCAGCAGGCAGCTGTTTTCAGCAAAAATCTATATCTATAATCTAATAACACTACCTGCTCAGCACCAAACACGTGACAGAGTTAGTGACTAGCTGGTGAACATAGTGGAGCATTTAGCAGCTGTTTGCTAATACGTTCACCATATCAACTTAAAGGACCAGTGTCCAACATCTGGCAGCATCTGGCAGCATCTAGCGGTGAGGTTGGAGTGTGCCAAGCTCGTAGGAGAACTACGGTGGCCGATGTGAAAATGTGAAGGTAGATCATTTGGAGAATAGCACAGAGAGGGAGTTTTGGCGAATGTGTGTGAACAAACAAGTGAGCGGAGCAGAAGACAGAGTTAGTTTAGCTCTGAGAACAGCTCCTCCAGACCAACAGAGGTTTCCTGCGTCTTGTTTCCTGGCGGCCGAGTGGAGTGACGGCTGGGGTTAACTCCGGAGTGAGTAACGTCATCGACTCCGGCCCAAGCAGGGAAAGTTAACACAGTGGTTTGTCCGTTCTGGGCTACTGTAGAAATATGGCGGACCCGCTCCCTATGTAGACATAAATGGCTCATTCCAAAGTAACGAAAACACAACGACTCTTATTTTCTGGTGATTATACATGTCTTAATATTTTATTCCATTTCTGCTAATTGATTCCCCTAAATGTTACATACTCCTTTTAAAAGGTGATAATATGTCAATGTGGTGTTCGCAACTTGTTTCTACTGCCCCCAAGTGGCCAAAAACAAATCAGTTAGTGCAGGTTTACAGTGTGAACCTACAGAGCACCGGTGTAGCACTGCACTCCTGTAACATTGTCAGACTCACAATGGATAGTGGATGCAGCAAAACCAGTCATATTGTCTTTTTTTATTCCACATATTCTTCTTCCATGTCAAAACCTGATGCATACATGACCCACAATGCAACTCAATCGCTGACAGTTTGGGTCAGCGATTCGGGTGTGTCATATGGTAGCGGCTAATGTAGCCTGGAGCTGTGAGGAGTGGGCTACAGGTCTAGTGAGATCACTTCTCAAAGAGGCTTCATAGAACTGTTTTCACATAGTACAGTAGTTCTCCCCTATAGACCTGTGAATGAGTCCCCCTTTAAAGCCGTTATTGTGCGAGCAGATACATCTAGCTGACTTCCTGCGCAGAGGATTACATCGACATATGGCAAAGATTGCGATTCTCCAGCGAGCACAGCTGGAGAGGTCTAGACGTCTGGAGTCGAGCGGGGATAGGGTCAGTGTATCTTTTGGTCATTCGATTTTCCTTTCACAAACTGATATTAAAAAATAAAAAATTAGTTGTTAATTGATTTTCGTTTTAAAATACAAAAATGAATATTGCAATACAAGACGTTTTTCTTTATCAGGGTCAAAAAGGGGATGAACTAAACGTAAAAAAACGGATTGATTTTCATTTTCTATTTCTAAAAGCAAAAAATAAAGACACGAAAAAACGCCTGTTTTTTCATATTCTGCGACCGGAAGTTGCACATTTACAAAGTAAGAACGCGTATGAGGACGGTGCTGTGTATGAGAGAGAAAAAGAAGCACGGTGCCGGCTGTGTAACTGAAGGTGATGGACATGGATCGGTACGTAGTTTTTTGAAACAATAAGAGAGTGTGTCTTAGGGAAGAAGACATGTCATGTCGCAGCACCGTCCTCATACACGCTCTTACTTTGTAAATGGCAACTTCCGGTTGCAGAATATGAAAAAACAGGCATTTTTTTTTCGTTTCTGTCTTCTAGTGATTTTATTCTTTGTTTTTAGAAATAGAAAATGAAAATCAATCCTTTTTTTAAGTTTAGTTCATCCCTTTTTGACCCCAATAAAGAAAAACGTCTTGTATTTCAATGTTAATTTTTGTATTTTAAAATGAAAATCAAATAACCACAATTTTGTTTGTTTTTTAATATCCGTTTGTGAAAGACAAAAAATCGAATAACCAAAAGATACACCGACCGGATAGTAGCTGGAAAAAAAAAGAAAATCAGACCCACCTATCCCTTCACTTAAAGAAGTGATGTGAGCTCTGAGCACGTAAAGCACAGCCAGCCCCAGCCAGCCCCACCCGGGCCCACGGGCCCCGCCTTGCCTTATCATCTGGAAGTGGTAATCTGGTGACTCACAAACACACATTCTGGTCTGCAATGGCAGCCATGACGGCATGTCGCAGGGTGTCGCGGGGAGTGTGGGTTGTGTGTGTGGTTAGTGCTTATGAGGCTGCATGTAGAGGCACCGCTGCCCTCTCCGGTGATGGTAACCTCAGTACCAGCCAGTCCACCCAGAGGAAATACTCAGAGAGTGAGCTAAGAAGTGGGAGGTGAAACGTGAACCCCTTTGCATGCACGTGTTGCTGACCTTTGACATCTGTGGTCAGATTCCTCTCTGACCGCTTTGTCTTGCCAGTGTTTTTTTTTTTTTTTTAACCGACTGCAGAAAACAAACATCTCGTTCCATGAATCTGTTCTGCGGTGGTGTCAAGTGGCTGTATATTTAGCATTGTGTCTCAGTCAGCTGCACAGTAAACAACACAGATTGACATCCAGTGTTCAGTTCTGCATCTCTGGAACATTTACAGTCACATCTCTCCGATGTTTATTTCTGTAATTCCTGTAATGCTTTGAGGAAGTCTGCTGCCTCGCCTCAACATTTCACTTTAAATGCAGAAATGGCTTCAGAGAATTACTGAGGTCGGACCTGTGATCACGTGCGTTCATTCCATTCCATTTCAAACCTATTTCAACATGAAGAAATTCCAGGGTTTATTAAATGTGATGTTTGGCAGTGCCCGTTTCCACACCGGTTCAACAGGCTGCCTCATTTATCCAAATTACGTGAACAGGGATGCAGTCAGATTTCTCAACCTGAGTTATTCAAGTCAACACCCAGAAAGGGACAAAAAACAACAGTTAGAAATGTCTGAGCAGCTGCCATGTGAAAGAGGAATATTCTTAGTCATTTGACTTTATGGGGAAATGTCAACTGATGTGGGTACTGGCTACACAATGGAGCATTATAGAAATGTCTGTCAGCAGTGGAGAGAAGCTGCAGAGATGTAATTAGGGCTGAGTATTGTAATCGTTGTAGCCATTTTTGGTGCAAACGTCCTCAATTATAAGTCATCAAAAGCTTTTGAAAATGGGTCATAATGTTGGACTCTTTCGATGTGTTCACACAAACAGAGACATCTGCCTTGTGAATTATACTACCACCCTCGACTTTCACTGGGGAACGTGTCCCAGTCACTATTTTCTCTTAACTGTGTCCTCTTGTTGTCCAGCCGACATAAATAGTCATCAACTATTTTGATACTCAAATGATCTCTTACGCAAACAGACATTACGTCGCTCCATCTGCGCCGATGTTCTCGTCTTTATCAGAAGTCATAATGAACTGAATATCTTTACAGTTTGAAGTATTGATTGGATAAAACAAACCACTCGATGATATCACCTTGGGCTATAGGACATTGCGTAGCATAGCATCATTATCAATTCTTACATTCTAAACGATTAATTGATCAATCAAGAAAATAATTTGCAGATGAACGAATGTAAATAACTGTTAGTCGCAGCCCTGTAGATGAGATTAGAGTAATCTCCAGTTGTTGCTGTGCACTCGTAGACATGTTATTAGAGATAGCGCTGCTTATTTTATTGTATTTTATTCTCTCCGCCAGGCGTAAACCTGAGGGGAGATCATGTGTTTGGTCGTGTGTGTGTGTATCTGTCTGTCTGTCCGTGGCTAACCTATTCTGACCTACCTATTTGAAAGGTTAATATGAATGTATATAAATGAATGGAGCCCCCGCCCCTACACTTAAAGGACCAGTGTGTAACATTTAGGGGGATCTATTGGCAGAAATGGAATATAATATATAAAAAGTATATTTTTCTTTAGTGTATAATCACCTGATAATAAGAATCTTTGTGTTTTCGTTACCTTAGAATGAGCCGGGTCCTCTCCACGGAGTCCGCCATGTTGCACAGCCATGTTTCTACAGTAGCCCAGAACGACTTGGGTCAGAGTCGATAACGTTACAGACTCCCGTCGCCACCGCTGCTCTCTCTCGCTTCACCACTCACTTCCCACGTACACACACTCTATGCACTGACTCTGCTCCAGATGACCTACGTTACTTTTACAACAGCTGGCTCCAGAGAGAGTCATCCATGTTTTCACGTTAGCCTCCTACACGCTTGGCACATGGGAGAAGTTTCAGTTGGTTGAAATCTCAACCTCACCGCTTAGATACTGCATAGCCAGATCCTGAACACTGGTCCGTTAATAGAACTAAAACTCTCCTCTCTATTTGCATTTTCATCTTTACCTCTTTTCTTTTTTTCCTGCAGCTTTTCTCTCCCTCTCCCCCGTCCTCTTTCTCCGCTGCTCTCCCTCTCGTAAGTAGATTACAAGCAGCCATGAAGTCACCCCTAGCAGAGTTTACAACTCCCATTTTCCTCTCTTTAGTCATTTTTTCCCCTCTGAGGCCTTAAGGTCAAATCTTCCACTTTCCTCCCTGTAAATCTCCAACCATGTCGTGGTTGGGCGCCATAAATTGCCTTGTCAGCCCTTCAGCACGTTTCCACCGTGAACGTGGATTAATACACGTCTGCCCTTTGTGTCACAAGCTTAAAATGCTTTTAACTATTTAATTATTTTTCACATAGCTGCTAGATGTTTCTGCAGCTATGTGAAAGCTTTCGCCCCGAGGCATCACATTCCCACAGTGCAACGCAGGCGGATGTTTAGCCTCTGGAGACTCTAAAATGAAGAATCCATCTGACATGAGTGTGAATAGATGATCTCACTCGGGGCAGAGCGAGCTTTCTTAGGCAATGTGATTTTTTTTTTTATGTTAAAGTAAGAAACGTCCAATCTGTTCTTTAAGGCTGACAAACGTTTATCAATGTCAAAGGAAGTCTGCCTTTGATTATTCTGACTGTTGATGTTTTTCTAGTCATGTGCAGAACAGATTTGTCACGTTTAATCCGCTGTGTTGTTGAAGAGGAGTGAAATATTGTCCGCTAGTTTTTTTATTTGGCACTTCTCCACAGCTTTTCTTCTTTTCTTTTCTCTGTCACAATGTGTAACATGTGTCACACGTGCTGACAGGAAAATACACTTGTTATCCGACCAGCGTGTTCAAGTTTAACTCACATTTAAAACTAAGCATTGAAGCTCATTCTTGACCTTGAAAATAGTAATTTGACAAAACATTTCCTACTCTAGGTCCAGTTACCAGCATTTTATAGAGCTTTCAACCGTGCCACACGATCATACTTGCCAACCCACCCAATTTTCCTGGGAGACTCTTGTTTTTCATCACCCTCTCCTGGTTATCTTCTGGGGGTCACAATTTTCCCGTTTTTCTCCCAATTTTCACACCTTTTTTTTCTCCTTTTCGTTATCACAACCTACTTCTGGCGCTGTACAGAATGTATAAGCCTTACTGTTTTCACCCGGACAACAGTACAGCTACATCAAATGTTGTTTCCCCGGTGGAAGAGAGCTGCTCGCGACACAATGCGGTTTGAGCTCGCTGCACATCACAGCGTGCAGCGCCCAAAGTTGGGTATCGCTAGACTTAGCGAAGAGCCGTAGTGGGGCGGCGCAAAACAAATAACGGGTTTCAGAGCGCAGTTGGTGATGTTGTCTCGTTGTGTCTGAAAGGACCTTCAGTGAGGGAGAGACAGAGAGAGAAAATACTAAAGCAGGAGAAAAAATAAATAAAATCTGATGAATATTAGTTTATGCTAGAAATTCACACACCAGAGGGGCCAATTATCCAGGTTTCTTTCCTGAAAATTAAAAGTGAAATTAAAAGTAGGCCTGTTTAACATTTAAATGCTTTTGCAGTGTACTTATTATTTTGTTATCACTCTTTTAAAGTCGCCAGAATGCAGGAAACAAAGTCTCTGAAACTCCCAGATCCCCCCGCGTTGGGTTAAAAATATTATATATTACTTTAAATTATATTTTAAAGTTTAAGCATGAAATTTATTCTTGACCTTGGAAATAGGATTTTGACCAAACAATCCCAACTCAATGTCCACTCACTGAGCAGCTGTAAGTGTGTCAGTGTGCTGACTTGACTTTGACTTGTCCCAAACTGCATGTGATTATTATAAAGTGGGCATGTCCGTAGACTCGTGGGTACCCATAGAACCCATTTTCATTCACATATCTTGAGGTCAAAGGTCAAGGCCCCCCATCGAAATTGGCCACGCCAGTTTTTCCTCGCCAAAATTTAGCGTAACTTTGGAGCGTTATTTAACCTCCTTCGCAACAAGCATGACATGGTTGGTACCAATGGATTTTTTAGGTTTTCTAGTTTCATATGATACCAGTATCTTCACTTTAGCTTGAACACTGAGCCGCTACACTTCAAAAATCACATGGTGTGTTAATGTGTTTAAGAAATTTGTGGCATTAAAACAAATTTGCGTTAACGTGTTATTATCCTGTTAAGTTTGACAGCCCTAGACAGGAATTACATTTGAAAGGACTAAATACAACATTGCAAACAAGAGCTCTTTGTGTCTGCAGTTTTTATGCAAATGGAACTCTGTTTTTATACCTCAGTGTGTGCACAAAGGTTTTGTGTTTGTGCTCTGTCTCCATACACAGAGGAGCGATGAGAAAAACACAACAGCATTGTGGATTTCTGAATATTGCTACATCTGTCTAATCTGCTGTTGTTTATTTAGTAGGATTGTCACCCTGTCAACTTTGTCAGCTCTAATAATGATTTACTTGGCTGTCAAAAGAACAATGCTAATAACTTTTGCTTTGAAATACAAAATGAGACTACAGCAGGACCACCAGCCAGATCCCCGCACCCTGAAATCACTCCCAAGTGTGTCTTTATTTTCCATGTGTTAATGTCACTTGAACTTTAATGCCATATAAAAGCAGTTCATTTCCATTCAATCATTGTAACCTTGTAATTTACGCTCCGGTTCGGGGTTTGTCCCGACTTTGTGAAACATCTGCTTTCGGTTTGTTAACAAAAGCTCCTTTAATGGATTTTTAAAGGAGGGAACTGCAAACTGCGACACTCTGCGTTCTGTAAACACCCTCTCCGAAAACACGTCATTTTCAATTTACGTTGCAGCTGGTGGAATAATCAGCCCTCAAGAAAGACTGGGTATTAATTAGACATGTTTTCACTTGTTGAAGTCCAGATAGGACTTATACAAATGTTGACAACTGACATATCTGAAAATGGCGTGCAGCTCATTCAATTTCTCAGAAAGAGACATGAATATCCCACGGCATGTGAACCCAGTGTCTTCTGGTATTTTGCTGTGGATGTGAGGTGATTTCTGCTGGCAGAGAGACTTGTTGAAGCCCTCTATTGGAACCATATGTTCCCAAGTTCTTTGCCCTTTGTTTTTTTTCTGGTAAGTCTTTGCTCCACTCTGGACTGCATATTCTAAGTTCACTCTTCCTCTAGTAGTCACAGATGACTGTAGGCAATATAAGGAAGCTGAAACAACAGTCCATAACTATGGAGGTATTTCCTATTTTAGACGTTGAGCTGTGGTTTGTGACTTGTTAGGAGTGAGAGAGAAATGACTCGGACTAATGATTGTTGATGGGTCTTTGGCCGTCTCCCTTTCCCTCATCCAACAGTAATAGCGGCTCTGTTGAATATTCTTGCAAGCCTTATTTTACCGCGTTGTCCTGCTGCTTTCATGTTTGGTAATTTTCTCAGAAAGATACTGAGAGATCATGATAGCCTGTTGTTGACCAGGTTACATCCCCTCGGGAAGCAAACCAGCGTCTTCTCTGACGAGCTAACAGTTAGTCATTTGTTTTCCTGGAGAACCACTCGACATGAAATCTGCAATTGTTTATATACCAGCTGTTTGCTTTAGAAAAATATCCTGCGGCTAGCGGGCACCGAGGTATTTAATCTCAAATTTTTCTTCAAAGGGCAGACTTTAAAAGAAATACTAACTTCTGCCAATGATGTCAGCAGTACTTGGCAAATAACCAGTCCATTTTTTTATTTTAATTTTATTTGCACATATATAAAACTGCACAAAATCCAGTCAACGAAAACAAAAAAGAAAAAGAAATGTGTCAGGAGAGGTGGAAAACAATCCAATAAAAACAATGAAATACATACAAAGAACAGTGCAGAAAAAAAAGAAAATATAGCTAAACCTATCAAAAGATAATTAGACATCATGAATTAAATGTGATGATAATTTTCTTTTAAACTTGCAAATTGTGAACTGGAAATTGCAACAGGCAATCAGCCCCACTTGGCATCAGATTTGTGCAATCTGCTGTCATTACCAAAGGCTTTGGGTATGCTTACTGTATGGTTGTTTTCACACACTCGGGACACTTGACATTGCGAGTGAGGGGCTTTCCTGTTTAAAACTATTCTATCCAGCCGCTGACCTTAGATTGTAGAATAATGATAAATAACAGCGGCAACTGTGAATTGTTTTATGTCAAGCATTAATCCAGAATTATGTTGATTCATAAGTTATTCAGTACCACTAAAAACCACACAGGTCAGGTTTTGCCCCACTTGCCACCAAATTACCCGTCGCCTCTAATTCCATGACCAGAGTGAAGTGGTAATGGTATTCCAAATCGAGAAATTAAGACTTGAAGCAATAAAAGGAGCATTTGAAATAGCTTAAAAATATGTATTACAACCTGGAAGTAGCCTCTGTGAATCAGAGCTGAGTTGCAACAGACCGAGGCCCCTTTCACCTTCTCCCGTAACTACTTATCCCATTAATGGCTTTTCCATCTGTGCCACTTTTCCTCCTGGACAAGCAACGGCTCCGGAAAGGCCCCCTTCCCCGGAGTGTGCCGAAACAAAACACACATGTTAGAAATCAGCTTTTTTTTTTTTCTGCGGTCAAATCTCCCATTTTTGTCCACGTGAGGAAATCTAAACAGGGGTTAGGGGAGGGCACCCAAGGAACAAGTTGGGTGTCGAAATAAACTTGAAAAGTGTTTTCAGACTCTTATATAAGTTCTCTTATACAGTATGCACAGACGAGGGTTTGGCACGGGTGTTGTTTAGGGTTGATCTGTTGGTGGGACAGTATTTTGTTTCTGTGGTTATCACTCATTCAATCTCGATATTTAAGCAGCATCAGCATGCTCATAGCAACCACCGAGTCATGTACTGTACATCCTGTAAAGCCAAACAAGGTCACCATCACCATATTTCCATGATTTCAACCTTTATCCAGTTCTTTACCCTCTGCCGTCCAGACCTCGTTGCCTCTGACCACAATGATTAATGTGGTTATCTTTGGGAGAAAATAGCAGAGGGTTAGAGAGACTGGTGGTTTGTACCTTTCACTGCGGTGGCCTCTGCCCTTCCCTGGAGGTAGATGCCAATTTAGGAAACCCTGCTTTCTCATTATCTGATGTCTAGGTTCTTCTTGGCTGTATATGAGAGGAGTCTGTACCGGCCCATCTGTTGAGCAAAGCAGCATATTCCCCCCCAAGCCCCCACAGCCAGACAGAGCTCCCTCCCCTCAGCCTGCACTGTCACGTAGCACAAGAATGTGGGTTTGGTCTACTGGAGAGGAAAATGTTTATTTAATCCCTGCAAATAGTCTGAGAGGAAAGGCTCTGAGCCTCACACTGCCAGCGAGCTGACAGGCCACTGACTGGGTTCTGCTGCTCAGAGGACTCAAACACATCATTCCTGATGGAAAACTGTTGAATTGATCAGTGAACCTAACCAAAACTAAAATCATCCGTTAGTAGACTGATGGGTCATTCCGTGTCAAATCAGATAGAGGTTTTTGTTTACATGGTAGGTTTTGTTCAAACCATATGTTTATGGTATTTGAGACCAGTAAATTGATGTAAAAAGTTCTGTAAAATATTTGAGCAGGATTTTGAATTGTATAATTTTTTGCCCCTAAAAAAAGTCTGAAGCGGGATGCCATTTTTAGGGTTCAACATCTTCAGACATGTAACTCCTACAGCCATGAATTTTAGTTGTGGCACAGACCAAATGGCGTCCAGCAGACCCAAATGATTGAAAGGCACAAGCAGATGTCATATTTTTTGTTACTGGCCCTTGAAAATGGAACAAAAACAAAGTGGCAAATGGGTGGTTTTGGGGCCCCAGGCAGTCCCCCCAAAGAATATATGGAGGTTTCAATATTTTCTGCTGAAAATACAGCATTTGATTGGGGCTGTGCCAAATTTCAGCTGCTCTGACATAAACAGAATCAGATATATGGTATGTGGTATAAGTATAACAAGCCAGTTGGTATGTGTTGCCGTTTTGAGATGCAAAAATGGTGATGTGGACTCATTTCTAGGACCAAAAAAATTTAACAAGATATAAGGATTATTAATGCCCAACTGATTAACGTTGCACACAAAATAAAATGCAACTAATGTAGACTTACAGTTTGAACTTAAACTTTATAACATGCGTCTTATACACACAGGTACATCCATGAAATGTGATGCCTGTATTAGGATGTGAAGCGCCCGTCAACATAAATTTAGCACCCTCCGTCAACGGACAGCGACAAATAGTAAACGGAGTGCCGTGAGAGTTATTGCTGAAATAGCGTCGGTCCGATATAATCATATAAACGGTTTCACCAAATCAATTTCTTTATTTTTTATTTCCATCGTTATTCTAGTAACTACCTGATGGGAAATCTTCCTCCATCTGTCTATCCGTGCAGATTTGTGGTGATGTGTGTTCATGTCGTGACGCTCTGAACCATCCACACATTTCTTGAGGTAAATAGTTCCGTTCACTGAGCTGGTGTTATCACGTTTAACTGTGATTGGCTCAGCCGAGACGGTGAATTGACTGGCTGAGAGAGCATTTAATAATCACCACACCCGCTGATTTATATCCACCTTCACCCAGCCCTTTTGCATGTTGCTGCTGCTGCAAATACATGAACCAAAATAGAAGGTGCGCAAAGAGAAACCCCCATGCACCTAGACCTACCACCGTGCGCTTGGCATTTATTATACAAATTTCAACTGAGGGTAAAAAAAAATATTAAACTGAAGGTGCAATGCATGTCTTTGCACCTTGGTAGAATCTGCAGCATCATCATAAGAACAGTCAGGCAGTAACCACAATATGCGGTGAACTACAACCACTCCTAGCAGTAACTTATACCCTGTCACATGTAGTGGAGGTGGTGGATGATACACAGAAGATTTCATACACTTAAAGCAGCATCAATTTATTTATTTCTGGTCACTTAGCAACAGCAGAACAAGCTGTAAACAGAGAGCTGACATAATATCCCCTTATAAAGTCGACTAACGTGTAAGTAAACGGTTGCTATACACATATATAGCACACACGGCATTCATTTGGAGACGTGTTTCCGCCACATACTCACTCTCCTCGTAGCGCTCAATCAATGCCTGAGGGAAGATTCTGGCTCTTTTACTACTAGATGCACTGTTTTTACCTTACAGAACACACCTTACTAACTTTGTCTGTCTGCTGTTTGGTGTTGGAAATGTAGTGGACCGTTATTAGAGCTTTTTTTTGCTGGAAACAGCTGTTTTCTTCTGCAGGAAACAGAAATAATAACAGCAGTAATTCAACCCAACAAAAATAAACACTGAGCTGACAGATGCTAAAAAGCCCAACAGAACTAAGAGGAACTGATTATTCTCTGTGGGTACATTATTACAAGCCACTCCTCACTCACATCAAATATATTAATTTGATCCATTGTTCATATGAAATATTGACAAGAGCAGCTTTAATTACACAGCAGACAGTTTACCTGGGTCTAGTTTAACCCTGGGTTGCTTATTGCTCAAAGGGGGATGTGGAGCAACAGAACTAGTGAAAGTTAAACCTTTAACAACACCAACACAAACTAACCTCTGGGTGCTGAATGTGTCTGGTAGTCTGGGACTGTCCAGGGCCTGGACCGCTCCAGTCTCTGGTTGATGATGATGATGATGATGTAGACGTAAGGCATCTGGAAAGAAGTGGCAGACTCCTAATTACCTCCTATGGGCTCACAATGCTGATTTTGTGCATTTTTCCTTTACTGACACTAAAACGTGTTGCACGTGTTACCATGGAAACCCCTTGATACTTTTGGCTTTTAAAGCCCAAAACAGTTGCTGGCCAGCCGGTCGTGGTGTTAAGCAGTAATAAGGTGCTTTGCTGTAAAAATGTTTTGAGCAACCTGGAGAAGATTTACAAGCAGCGCACACCGAGCTGAGCGGCTGGTTGCAGCGTGGACCTGAGGTTGATTGCATGTTATGTAACTCAGGAAATGCTGTTCGTAGACAGATGTATAGCCTTTTTACGTCACACACAGACTGCAGAGGGAAACATAAGAGCCTTTATGGCCCCCCTGAGCAAAACTAATGTATTTCTCACGTGAACATGTACAGTTACAGTTACAACTATAAAGAAATGGACCAAACACGTACATACTTTCTATGCCAGTAAGATTAACAGGTACATTTGTTGCTAAAAATTATAAGTTTTATATTTTTACATCTGTGATTAAAATAAGTTACTTGACTTATGAGTGCATTTCTCAATGTTTTTGTCCACAGAACCTTGATATTCAAGTGGAGGACGTGCGCATACGAGCCATCCTGTCATCGTACCGTAAGCGAATCCCTGTAACAGAGGGCTACGTGGAGGTCAAAGATGGCGGTAAATGGAAGCAGATCTGTAACTCGGAGTGGACGGAGATGAACGGCAGAGTCATCTGTGGCATGTTTGGCTTCCCAGGGGAGAGGAAGTACAATGCCAGAGTCTACAAGTGAGTACTCCACTGCTGAATGTGTGGTCCCGGGTCACTCAGAGAGCAGAGGAGGAGGATTTGGGGCAGGAATACTCAACTTGCTTTGCCCCGGGGGCCACTTTTTGCAAAATGAAAGGAGGCAAGGGGCCAGTTAATAAACAAACACAAATAATATTTATCAGATAAAATGAATAAACATTAACGGCTGCCTGCTTTGCATGTTGGGTAGTCCAGCCTTGGTTAGCAGCCTGTCCTGTAAAGACCTCATGTCAGTTCACTGAAACTCAACATTTCACCGGACATTTAAACTCTACTAACAGATGTTACACAGTTACACAGTGGGAATGTGGTGGGTTGCTTTTCTGACCTCAAGCTTGAACCTTAAAACTTCTTCGTCAGCTCATCAGAGCCCTGACTGAAATTAGATTATTATAGTATGTAGTGTATCATTTGTTACCACCATCTGTTCTGCCATCAGGATGCTAGCACCAAAACAAGAGATCTTTAATTAAAATAATCCAATTCACAGCAAAGCATACAACTGAAACCTTAAAAGCCTCCTTACCTTCTGGCAGTCCTAACTTCGTAAAAACTAATGATCAAACAGTCCATTTGATATCATTTAAGAACACTACCACCAAAAGTTGATGTTAAAGGGTTAAAAATACATTGGAATAACCCCAAATACTACATACTACATCAGGAAATCCTTTGTCCCCCGAGCCATCAAACTGTACAACACCTCTCTAGGGAGGGGGGGGACAAAGGAGGACGGTCTGCAGGACGGATAATAATGCACTATACTCACTTTTAACAGTCTCTTCTGCACTATATTCACTTTTTTAATAGTCCTGTATCACAGCTGTTACTCTGCACTATATTCAGTTTTAACAGTTTTCTTCTTCATCTTGTTTTTTATATCTGGTATATTTTTTTGTACTTTGCACTACTAACTTTTTTTACTGCCTTTTTACTAACATGTTTTTGCACTATGGAACTGTAAGTAAAGTTACTATCTATGAATATTCAATAATACATTGAACCCAATGTGACTCCTGTATATCCAACATCAGCGCGTTCCACAAAGCTGTCGTAATGTGTGAGCTACCACTGAGGGATCTAAATCTTGCTTACACGAGGAAGCGTGCAGCCAAGCGGCCACAGGTTAATCACGGCCGACCATAAACCATCCAACAGTTAACCTTGAATTTACTGTCTGTTCCTGGGCTGGAAGTTTCCTCTGCGCTAGGTAACCACAGCAGAGCCCGACGGCTCCTAACTTTCCATCTACGTGTCAGTCCGCTCTCGTTTTCAGCCTTACGAAACATGTGTTTTTACAGGCTGGCGTTTGAAACGGCCGTGACACAGAGCCAAGCGCTGCCGCTGTTTCATAATCCTGAGTTTTGTAACTGTGTAGTTTAGCTTCACAATGGCCGGCTTTAAATCCAAATGTCTAAATATGGATGTGGACAATTTGTGGTTCCCTGTATAGTGTGTGTGCAGTAGAGCTTTCTAAGTTGGAGATTGTCATGTTGTTTCATGCCACAAAAAGTATTCAGTGTTTTAACCCAGAATATTATTATAGTAGTGTCAATTATTATATAAATTACTTTTATTAATTATTGTGATGATGCACTTCCATAAAGTTGGGGAGACTTGTGAGAGTCACTTTGAATAACGATCAAATAATTCTCAGTGATTATCGACTAGTATTTTTGCTTGAAATGCTCGTCCCTCCTGCATAAAGTGCTCCAGAAGACACAATGAAGCCACGAGGTTCACACCCTCTCCAAAAGTGACGTACCAGTAGCTAATGTTAGCAAGTCAGCTAAGAGGACATTAGTCTCCGTGTCATTAGTCGTGGATCGCTTCCAGTCTGCAGCTTCCCTCTCGCCAGCTCCCAAATGAAAAACAAATGCTGCTTGTCCCATTTTATTCCATTTTTTTTTTTTTCACGTACACCTCAGACATGAGACACAAGGATAGGGCATGCTGCTCTGCAAATGAGGCTCATTAAATACATAATACGGCCGCACTAATAAACGGGGAAGAAGAGATTAGAATCCCCAGCAGGCCTGAAAGAGTGTCATTAACCCCAGTTTGTTCAAGTTCATATGGAAGAGTGTGAACTCTCCAGCTGTTAGCTAACCTTTCACTTTTGGTATTAATTATACAATGTGCTAATGGCATTGCCCTCGTCTGGTTTTATGGTGTCGAGATAAAGCATTGTGATAAGTTTAATAAGTTCACTCCAAATCTTGATAAATGTCTCGAACGGTAGATCTTTATAGAATTTCAACCGCAGGTCTGTTAATGAAGTGCCCTTTAGCAAGTTAATGTAATCCTATTTTCTCAGGGTACTTGCCTGAAATGACAAAAAAAAGTATTAAAATGATTTGAGAAAAGACTACAGACATAAACCTTCATGTGCATTACATTACTTTTTGCCACTTGGTCACAGAACTCCATTACAAAATGAACATCACACACTTGATTGCCATACGGCCTTATAAATTGTCACGCTAACGTGTTAGACATGTGTTGCACATCCCGCAGACACAAGTCCAATATTCTCTCTCTTTTAGCTCGGTTTTGGTCTCCACCATCTCCTGATGAAAATATCTGGCTCTTCAGCGACTAACTTTGTTTGTCAGCTGTGCTCGGAAAGTTGTGCACATTCGGTTTATCAGCTTTTTTTGCTAAAAGGTTAAGATGAGTTGGATTACACTGAACCCATCAATAAAGTTGCTTTGCAATTAAAATGTAGACTATTATTATTATTATTATTATTATTATTACGATTATAAAGCTGCAAGCCCTGAAACCAAAACAATTAGCTGAATAATGCTTAAAAATGTCTGCTGATCATTTTCTCTGGATTCCGCAACATCTCATACATTACACTAGTTCAATTGACCGATTGTACATGTGAAAAATATAAATTAGTGGAGCTTTAACTTGGACCTTTTCCAATGGAAGTTGTCTCATTTTGAAAAAAAATAATTTTGTGTGTGTTTGATATACCCAGTTGAAAATGAAATAACCTCTCAACCGCTCAAAGACTTTATTAATATCTTTTACTTCTCCGTTTTTAGGATGTTTGCTCGTCGGAGGAAGCCCTCATACTGGGACTACGCTGTCAATTGCACTGGTAATGAAGCCCATTTGTCCAGCTGTAAACTGGGCCAGGCTACGGCAACGAAGTCCAATGGGACCTGTGATGGAGGGTTGCCTGTGGTGGTGAGCTGCGTGCCCGGCAAGGACTTCGCCCCAACGCCCATGGCGGGATTCAGAAAGGCATTTAGGCAAGAGGTAACGTCTACTCTAAAGTTCATCTACACACACCCGACTAGTGATACAACACAATGATTCATTTTACTATTGTACTCCACTAGGGCTGGGTTTTGGGGCTTTTACAGTTTTTACTCAGACATGAAAAAGAATTGAACTTTCAGTACACTCGTCCAGGGCTCGGACGATACACCTATCTCCCGATTCGATACTATTACGATACTTGGGTGCCGATTCGATATGTATTGTGATTTTTAAATAATTCGATATTGCGATTTATTGTGATTTTCATTAACTTTTTTAATACTAGACCGTCGGAAAAAGTTGAATTATACACATCTAGGGACTTTTACTTTGGAAAATCTCTAAATGAATCCAATAAAAATGTTTGATTTTCAGCATGTATGTAGTCAGAGATGTCCTGAAGTCAAATATATCAGTCATTGTCAGGAATTATTTATTAATTTTTTTCCAGCAGTCCAAAAATCAAAGAATAAAGACATTTCCCTCACAAATTAGTGGTATTTTCTCTTTTTAATTTATAAGGGACATGCATTGTTTTATACTTCTGGTGAATATAATCCAATCAATCTTATTTCCATATATGTATTTTGTATATATACTATAGTTCTCTTTGTTAAAACCTAATTTTGAAAACCACACTCTAGCTCTCCTGTCAGCTCCGTTCTCTTTATACATCCATGGTCAGCTCCATCGGGGCCGTTTGAATGCATTTAACATAAATGTCAGTATATGGGTGCTCTACAGTTGTAGCGTCGAACCATTTGACCTCGGAGATGAGAGGGGCGGCTGGCTTGACGCACGTTACCGCGATACGATAACGTTTCCTGTCGGTGACGGAGCTAGCGTGCAGCTTTAGCCGTGATGTCTAGCTCGGCTTTTCCTGCAATGTATGAAACCCAAAGTGTTTCCATACTTTACTGTATATGTGTTGTTTACCATTTTGGATTTGAAATGGGGGGTTGCAGGTCATACCCACGCAGACCCTCCAACGTTTTTTCACTTTTTCGTTTCGGCTCACGGCGGCCGGCTGGTTTGTTTTGGTTGACAGAGTTGGAATGGATACAACGTATGGCTGACCTACACTCGTCCTCGTATAATGAGCCACTGTAACTGTCTTCTGTCTGAATGGTGTCAATAAACTGAAATAGTAAACAAAGCTGATAGAAGAAATAGCTGCACTGCTTCAGTTCAGTTCTCTGGCTCTAACGTAGATGGGAGGACCACTCTAGTGTTTTGGTTAGACAGCGAGCCAACGCTGGCGTTCGGTGTCACTTTGTGAACTGCAGCTGTAGCTGCTGTGGACACTCCGTTCTCATCATAATGAATTACAGCTATCTTGGGGTTTCAGAGATGACGTGATGTAGTAAAATTCTTGGGACAACGCAAGGAAAAACATTTTCACATTTTACACTATATAGGTGCTTGAAAAACTGCACGCAGTTTTTATTTATTCACTAAAACGTCTGGAAAATCAAAGATGTGGTGCAAACAAGCCCTCCAAAAGAGAGCTGTGCAGGAGATAGTTGACAGCTCAGACTGAGTGCATGAGTTATTGTAATTCACATTCTCTGGAGGGACTTACTCTTCACGAAAAGTCTTAACATCACATGTGAAACTACCTCAAACATGCTAAAGTTATTTGGGGATTTGGTGCTGTGCCAGTTAAGTGTCTGCTATTTTTACATATAACTAAATATACTATGTGGCCAGAAGTGTTTCGACACCCACATACTTTTATTTGTGTTCTTTTGGTCTGGGGATGTTGAAAAAAGACTTTATTAGAGAATACAATATAACTTTGTTAGACATTATCTGATGATGTTTCAACCTTCCTTCCACATTAATTCATTTCCTGTTCAGCTGTTCATCAGATGTGCATTAGATAACAGTTTGGTCTGGTTTGGACAAGAGGACCTCATTACAAGATAAGGGAAGCATGCTATTTCAAACAAATAGTGTGCTTTCAACTTTGAGGCAATAGTTTGAGGAAGACTGCACTGTCAGGTCCAGAAGGAAATGGTTTCCCTGTTTGGAACCCCATCCAACTTGCCCGGTCACACCTTTGAATCCGCCCACTCCACCGAGTTCACTGATCCGTCTGGCATCCTGACACGAAACAGCGAATTCTCAGTTGAACAAGCAGTCGATCCAATGAACGTTGAGGAGAGAGTGACGCCATTGTCAAGCTGTTAGACGCCATGTCTTCTCAATATCGCCCGGCATCATAGTTTGTTTTTATTTCACTCTGCTCCAAACTCCAGGCAAAAGCAGTATGTAAGCATGGCTACCCATCAGTGTCGACTTAAGCTGACGTTAGATGCTGGCGGATACTTTGGTCTTGAGATTGTTTAGATTGTTCTTTTGGATGAACTGGAACCTTATCTCCCAGTTTCAGTGTTGGACCTCCATGGTGCTCTTGTGACTGACTGAATGAGAGCAAATCTCTGCAGCCAGGCTCCAAAACCTGGTGGAAAGCCTGAAAGCAGAAGAAAGTGGAGGATGTTCTAGTAGCAGATTAATGCCCATGGTTTTTGGAATGACCTGAGCAGTCATGTGTGGGTGTAATGCTTGGATGTATGTGTGCAAAAATAATCACATTTATGCATGAGGCTCAAAGATAGCCTTTAGATTTTGTCAAACAGAAACTTTTTCTTAGTAAGTCTTCACTTCTTTGACTTCCTACTGGCTCTACAGGTGCTGTTGTCTTCCTGATTCTGACCTTTGAGCTCTCCAGTGGCTAAAAGAGAGGAGTTTTCTCACTCCCACCAATAGCAGACTAAAATAGGCTTTATTTTGTCTCAGGGATATGAAACTCACTCAGTCTGTAAACAACCACAACAACTTTCAAATGAAGCTGGGAGATACTAACAATGTCTAGAGCTCCGCTACACTGACATGAAGCTCTGTCTGTGACCCTGTTCACATTCCAGTATGAGGTTTGAGCTTGCCTGCTCTCTGTCACGTTCCACAGCCGGCTGGGAGCAGCGTGCTGGACGACACGTCCCAAATCTTCCATCACACTCAACAAGTCTGACTCGAAGGAATTATATCCTAAAACCAGATATTTACCATTTTGAAAAAAAAAGAAACAAAGCTGACTCCTCCTGTCTGATAAAAGTACCTGATAGCTGGAGTGAAAGTACATCCATGTCTTTGACTTTCACACTGATTACACATTAAATACAATACACCGCTCAGATCATATTTTATTATTTTCTCTCATTGTTACATTACATTTACCTCACTGAATCTTGTAAGTCCTCATATTTATTATGTTTTTGGTGTATTTTCTTTTCACATCCATTAATTTAATTAACATTAAGCTGATAACTAAAGATTATTTTTAAAATCTGTTGATCAGTCCATTATTGTTATGATTAATCCATTTATTGTTTAGACTATAACACATTATTTATACTTTTCAAAACCAGAATTACAAATTGCTTCACAGTTACAAATGAAAGAGTAAAAAAATGCCTTTGGGAAAAATGTAGATAAACAAATTTATCAGCAAAGTTATCAGTCATTTGTGAAACATGATGCTGTCACCATGATACATACATAAGCATTGTTTATAAATTGCATTTGTGAAAACTCGCCCACCTCGAGTCTTTGACCGGTGCACAACCAGAACGCCTGATGACCTGAGACGCCTATTGGGCCTATACTGTATGTGCTAAGCAACTCAGGGATATATAGGGATTGGAATTTATAAGATTTTATTGATACCAATTGAATCTGCTTATCGGTCTGATTCTTTATTGATTCCTGATCAATTTTCTGTGTGGAAAGAAAGGATGTCTCACAGGTTTTCAGCATTAGTGCCACTGTTTTATTATTAAAAAATGAGTAGCACTGTTTTCGTCTTTCTTCTTGAGATGAAGCCACGCTTTAGACCGTTTCCTTCCTCTCCGCCATGACACCTGTTTGTTGCAGGAGTTTGACATCAGACCTCCGGCCAAAGCTTAGAATATTCGCTGTTGATTACTGCCAAAGCTCCCGTGGCAGCCCTACACGCAACTGTCAGAAAAACATGCCGGCATCAATAAAAGAAATTGGAGGCATACTGTTCCACTGGATCAGACAATTTGGAACCGGTTCTCAACTGGAACCGGTTCTGTTTTCCCATCCCTGCTGATATATGGTGGAGTCAAGATGTTGAAGGCTTTGGGAGTAATTAGAAGGATTTGGATTTCAATCCTAAACAGGAATCCTTAACGGAAAGCCAGAGATTTAACAAAGCCAGCAACAGGGAAGTCTGCAGAGTAACGTTCTTAAAATGCAAGAATATAGTCCCTCGCAATAGTGAAGACAAGAGGAGACTCAGCGGTGCCGAAGTGAGTTTTGAAGTAGTGGGTTGGAGGTAGCGTTGGATGACGTAATACGGTGTTTCCCACAGGATTTTTTAGAGACTGTGGTGTGGTGCTCCCCTGAAAAAAAATTCTGACACCCTCCATTCTGGACATGCACAGGGTGGAATGATTGAAATGTCTTTTTTACCGTTACTCAATATAGGGGCATTTGCAGGGAAACAGTGATTCTCGACCTTAAAGGTCCAATATCGTGCTCATTTTCTGGTTCATACTTGTATTTTGTGTTTCTACTAGAACATGTTTACATGCTGTAATGTTAAAAAAAAACTGTATTTTCCTCATACTGTCGGCCTGAATAAACCTGTATTTACCCTCTGTCTGAAATGCTCCGTTTTAGTGCATTTCAACGGAATTGCAGTGGAATTACAATAGAATTGCGTTGCCTGGCAACAGTTTGGGTCCATGTTTACTTCCTGTCAGCTGATGTTATTTACATACACTGCAACCAGGAAATAAACTGGGACACATTTAGAATGTTTACGTTTAAAACCGTGTAATGGTCTAAATATTGTATATTTGTGACATCACAAATGGACAGAAATTCTATAACGGCTTGTTTCAAACGCACAATTTCTGAATACGAGCTGTGTGTATTTCTCTGTATATTGAGCGCTTCGATACTTTCACAGTATTTATAAAGCACTTAAACCTGCTTTATAATATAAAAGACATTAAAATCTTACTTTTACAACATGGGACCTTTAAAAAGAAAGTGGTACAGGGCCGTAAAGTGAGGGGGTCAATGGCCTCTTGGCCCCTTGGCCCCCCTACTTCTGGCGCCTATGACTGGACTTTATAACTAAGTTCATGACTAGAGTTGGTTGCCAAAGAAAAGCTGTATTTGTAGATTTGATAAAGTAGTGAAAATGCCCGTTACAAAGGTGATTTTCTGAAATTACTGTCTAAAACAATACATTGGATTCATTATCAGAATGATTTTTTTTTAAAAGCCAGAAAAGCAGTGAAAAGTTAGAATCAGAAATGACTTATTCAGTAGAGATATCTCTGCAACACATCAACACTGTAACCTCTTCACATTCTGCTGATAATGTTAGTTCATTATTTGAATGTTTTAAACTAAAAGAGTGTCCAGATCTTCCATACTGCACCTTTCCTGTTAATGCCAGTAAGTGGAGGATATGTACAGCGGGAGTTAAGGACTGTATTACAAAAGCGCACACATTAAGACATCTGGGCTTTACTGTGTGAATACCAACAGCCGTGCGTCAGATTAAACTGCTACTAATGTGTTTACTTGTAAAATTAAACACTTCCAGTTTGTCTAAACAGTTCACGGTAGAACCACATTTATAGCATGTTGTATAAAACAGGAAGCCACCCAGTCTGCTGCCTCGGCTTTCACCTGAGTCTGTTATTTTATAAAGAACCAGACTGTGGTTTTACTATTTGAACATTTCAGCTTTTTAACAGTGACGTGTTTTACTCTTTTTCCTCTGCAGCAACCGTTGGTTCGTCTTCGCGGTGGGGCCATCGTAGGCGAGGGCCGAGTGGAGGTGTTGAAAAATGGAGAGTGGGGCACTATATGTGATGATCACTGGACCCTGCTGTCTGCCACCGTGGTGTGTCGAGAGCTGGGCTTCGGTACCGCCATAGAGGCCCTGTCAGGAGGTCGCCTGGGACAAGGTATGCTTTACATTTTCTCTGTTATGTCTGCAAGAAACTAGTCTTTTTTCAAGGGAATATGGATTTTAAAGTGTTTATTGATTGAAACTACGGCATTAAAATGTGCCTAATTTAGGCTAGTGCTGCAATGGGAAAAAAAGCCATAAAGAAATGGGTTGTGAGCAGCAACAGCCTGGACTAAGTACACAGTAGACCTGAAACAGTCCCCATGAGCTCACAATGACAGTCTTTATAGCTGGAACAACTGTGCATGTATAGGCCTATTGCCTACATGGCACAGGATGGAAGGTTATGACTGGGTAGCAAAACCACATATACCAAACATTTCAGGCAGTAATTCTATCCTTAAAGCGTTCCTCCTCATGTCACCGCAGTGTGCCACTGAGCAGAGTCTCATGAACTCCCAGACCTGATGGTAAACGTGATTTAGCTCGGTGGAACAGGATTAGTTACGTTATGCAGGTCTGTGAGGATAAGGAATCCGTTCCTGAGCTGGTATGAACTCAGATATCTTTCTGTAAGGATGTATGAAGATTCCTGTGGGTTCAATGTGGAAGTTTCTCACTGAGGGAAAAAGGAGATAAGTCAAGCCCCTATAGCTCAGCTGGACTGTGGATACAACCCGTAGAGAACAGTGTCTGTACTGAAACTTAAACCTCTATCCCATTACTTTGTGTAGATCATAGACTAGAAGTGGATGTAGTCAGTGTGACGTCACTCGTTGGTTTTTGGACTACCGTTTTGAAGCCTTTTGGCCGTTGCCATCTTGTTTTTTTGGAACCAGAAGTGACACGAGAGGATGGAACTGGAGAGGGGCGCCCCGGGGTCACTGCAAATATTCTGACAAAACACTTCTTGACATCATTTGTTGGACTGTTTTATATTTTTAAGGATAACTCTGTTTTCTTACGTATTGAGTCGTATGACTTATAGCAATAATTCCTCTTAGTAGACCACTCGTGTTTCCTGCCCCGTTGGGCTTTCCTGTAGTCATGTTGCCATGTTTCTGCTAGAAAAGATGGTCCAAAACTACAAAACTAAGACCCAAACTGTAATAAACCGTAATTACTCTTTAATCTGCCAGATTAGGCGTCACAATTTGTATAGGTCTGTATTTGATTTGAAAGTGTCCATGGCAAAGCTTGTGCTTCCTGAGGGGTTGGAGAAGAGGAAGAAGAAGAAGAAGACCCCTCCTTGTATTGACTAGTTATTTTCTAATGGAGGCCTTCACTCCGAGCAGTCTCTCTTTATGGTCTCCACTTTATGGTCTCCACTTTATGGTCTCCAGCAGGGTTCTAACAACG
Source organism: Sebastes umbrosus (assembly GCF_015220745.1). Taxonomy (NCBI): domain Eukaryota; kingdom Metazoa; phylum Chordata; class Actinopteri; order Perciformes; family Sebastidae; genus Sebastes; species Sebastes umbrosus. Next base: position 10,121,503 of record NC_051276.1, read on the forward strand.
GCTGCATGAAGAGTTTTACAGGTTTGGAAGTTGGGACCCCCCCACCACCCCCACCCCACCCCACCCCACCGAACAGCAATGTGCCACCGATCCACTTCTAAATTACACACTCAGCAGATATCTACCCTGTGGTATAGAGTGTTTTAAAGCCCTAGCTCATCTGTTATCAGGATGTACTATGGAAAAAGTTCATTTTTCTGTACCAATAACTGGTAAAAAAAGAATCCCCATACAGCATGGCACTTCTGTATAAGAGCTGTTTCCTTTTTCATAAACAGAGACATGCTGCACATTCCAGTAACATTAGACATGGAAAATGTTGAAACGGAGGGTTTCCTTCTCCAAAAATCATTTTTCCATCATGATTTCTCATCAGTGGCTCTCTGTAACCCTTCCTGGAGAAAAACAAACCTCAGATGGAAGTAGTACACCCTGATAAAACAGTGAAACGTTTCACAAAAAGATGAAGGATTATAGATGAAGTTATGTCTTATTAGCATATAGTAGACATGAAGCATTAATCAGAGCGGTTTTGAATCTCCCCGTATGTATGAGCCTCTCTGTTCATGTGTAGTCTACAGTTCATTGCTATCCTCTCTTTCCCTTAATGGACCGTATTTCATGTGTCATCCTGATTATTTTAAAGGAATAGTTATTTGGGGAAATACACTTACTCGCTTTCTTGACGAGAGTTAAATGAATATTAGATTAACTATTCCTTTAATTTTTTTAGATTGTACACCAGAGCTGTATTTTTGGTGAAATTACATAAAAATCAAGACACAACACAGACATCTCTCGGCCATAGTAACCGTTTGCTTTTCGCTCTCGGTTTCAGTGAGCAAGCATCTTTTGGAAACAGTTCCTTCTGTCTTTCAGGTATGGGCCCGGTCCATATGAATGAGGTGCAGTGCTCTGGATTTGAGAAGTCCATCACAGAGTGTTTCTTCAACAAGGAGGCTCTCGGTTGCAGCCACGAGGAGGATGCAGCCGTCAGATGTAACGTTCCTGCGATGGGCTTCCAGGAGAGGGTGAGCCTCAGTGTTTGTTTCAGTAAAAAAAACTCTACAGCAACAAACTCACCAAGAAACACCGCTGTGTAGTTTAGAGGCTATACATTTTTCTTTCCATGTCTTTTATGCACGTGTATGGCCTTCTGCAGACACCTTAATGTGAACATACGTGACGATATTTTGCACATCATATACAGTATATCTCTATCACAATCATCAAAAGCTGATTTTTGAGCTGCTTTATGTTTATTTTGTTCATTTTTAATAATGTGTTGTAAATATCTTACATTAATACTGATCATTTTCACTTTATATTTTCATTTTTTCAGCATTCTTTACTGCATGTATTTTCCGCATCCTCCTAGTGCTCAAGTCATAATCTTGTTTTATTATACCCATCATGCATTAGTACCTTTTAAAGTTTTTTCCAAAACCTTAGAATCATTGGTTGCATTCAATTTGATCACCGTCTTGCAAGTTATCTTATAATCTAACATGTTACTATTACTTGATACCAAATGTATCTTTACTTAAAAAAACAAACAATCCCCCTCAACATTTTAATAATTTTATAAAAAACAGCCATACATTGATGTAACAGTGAGGGTTTCGCCTTTTAAATCGGCGCCTCTGTTGTGTTTTTCATATCAATAGCTGCGTCTGAGTGGAGGTCGTAACCCCTATGAGGGCCGTGTGGAGGTGCTGGCGGAGAGGAATGGGTCTCTGGTGTGGGGGACGGTGTGCAGTGAGAGCTGGGGAACCATGGAGGCCATGGTGGTCTGCAGACAGCTGGGCCTGGGCTTCGCCAGCAACGCTTTCCAGGTACGTTTTCCATTTTTTTTTAGCTCCTTCAGTTCAAAAGTTACAACCTTTTTAAAGTAAATATCTGAAATGCTTAAGAACAAAACCAACGAATGGCGTGTGTTGTGTGAATGTTCTTCCAGTCTGTCAAACCTAGACTGTACAAATCTGAACACAGGAGGATCTTCAGCAGGGAAAATCTCATTTTAACCCTGATTTTCATTGCAGCTCACATGTCAAAATTACTAATTTTTTTTTCTAGATCTCCAAAGTCTTGATGAATGTAATGCTGAGTGCACACAATTTCTCACTAATTATAGGAATTTACTTGGAAAGAACTATGCAATTTGTTAACAATAGGGAAAATAAAGACAAAGTCCTGTGACAGTTATTTGAGTTCAGTTAGTTGTATTGAGTTTACAAACAGTTATTGATTTCCTTAAAACACTTCTGTATTGAAACCGAATCAATTATTGATTTATACTTTTGACTCATTGTTGTGAAATTCATTCTCTGTGTCTCCATTTTCCTTAAAAGTAATCCAGTCATTTCCTACGAATTATATAGCTACATATCAGCTGAAAGCATCCAACATACCATAGATGCTACGCTAGACATGTTTCTACAAAACTTTGGAACCAAGAAGGCCAAGTTTGAAGACAGGTGTGGTCTGTAACTCACCTAATACAACTTTTGACAATTTGAAAAAAGTTTTTTTTTTTATGTCAAATATGGTATGCTCACACAAAGGTAATGCATGATGGTGACTTATCACTGGACCCGAAAGAAAGAATAGGTTCCCCTGAATCATATGATGTATAACACTTGACACTGACTGAAAGAATGAGCTCAGAATTGACAAAAATATGAAAAAACTCTGTCCAGGTGTTTCTTTGTCTATGTAGGCTTTAGAGGGTTAAACGTAATACAATCATTTCTTACAGATGATATAGCTGTGTATCAGTCGAAAGCACTTTGGCATTTAAATTTGAATTATGTCCTGATTTTTAGATAATTTCTTCACATCTTCATCTAGCAGCAACATTGCTCATTAATATATTCCAGTCATAGGAACATAAGTTGCACAGCCCTTATTTGGTAAAACAAAATACAATCATATATCAATACAATATAATGGCCCATCTATGAGGATATAGATTCAAGATTCAATCATTTATGGCCAGAGTTAATTAGGAATCCGTTTTGGTGCTCAACAACAAAACACATAATCATATAACACACGCAACAAAACATGCTGCCACAATAACAATACAGTAACCACACAATAAATACAAAAGTGCAACCAGATGACTCATGCCCTCAAAGTGACAAGTTAAAGTGCATGTGCTTATCCAGCCAGTGAAGCATTTAGGATGTGGATATAAAAGGATAGGGTGTGCCCTCTAGTGGTCAATGTAGAGAATCACCTTTCCTTCACAACAACTCATGGTAGCACTGTGAACACTATCCTCAAAAACATGGCATCATCACAGTGATACATCCAGACAGTACAGAGCTTTTCTTTGGTAGCAGACGGTTCTGTATGTAGGTTTGGTATCCTATTGGATTACAAAATCACTGCATGTATTTCACAACTATAGTTAATTTACAGATTTTCATCAGTCATCATCTACAACGTATGATCAACCTGATATATAATCCGCTGTAATATGATGCCCTGTCAGTTCCATATTATTGCATTAGTAATAATAATCCAGTGATATGATTTATAATAATAAAGATACACAAAGGGTTTATTTTGCCTAATGAGGACATTTACTTTACTTTTATAAGTACATTATACAGATAACTCCTCAGTACTTTACATTTTAAATGCAGAAATGTTACTTATAATGGAGTATTTTCAGATGTTGGTAAAATACCTGAAATATTTCTTCTAACACTGCCAGAGAAATAATAAATAAGTTTAAGCATGGATTTTAAATAAGGTTTTACTGCAGGCATCTGTTGAGTGAAATCCTCCCACACATTCATGTTGCAGCATCTTCCAACTGTTCACTTCTAAAGTAGGCATCGACTAGCTGTGATCATATCTGAAGTGAATGGATTATATCTATGTTTTTTCTAGGTCGGTATCACATTTGATATCAAACATAAGTGTTTATGGTCAAAAAAGTTGCATTACAATTCAGCTTAAAGGCTTCCACTTCTACAAGTCCATCATAATGCATTATTACCAGAGGTGGATGTCGTCCTGATGTCAGCTGTGAACCATGACTCATGTTTTCTCAACAGGAGACTTGGTATTGGCCGGGAGCGGTGAGTGCTGACCCCGTGGTGATGAGCGGCGTTCGCTGTTCTGGTACTGAGATGTCTCTGTCCCACTGCCTGCACCACGGAGCCCACCTCAGCTGTGCTAAAGGAGGCGGACGCAACGCCGCCGGAGTCTCCTGCTCCGAGAGTAAGATCACCCTAATTCATATGTTGTTGTTGTTGGTGAATGCTTTTGAGTATTAAGTGTCAGAAACGAGCTCACGAATAATCACTAAAATGTTATATGGTCATGGGATGAAAAGACATTTCCAATTTTTAATTATACTTCGACGAGAGCCTTTGGCTTCAATTTGTCAGTTCACACGTTCAAGCTTCGACTCTCCTGCTCTTCACATTGAGTTTTAATTCAACAAATGAAATGATCTCTGCCTCTGGAGAAAGGTTTGCATAACTGGCACTCCAATATCCCTCCTGAATCACAAGAGGGCTCTGCAGTTTGAAACAGAAACACCTCATTTACTTTAGAGCTTTTTTTTTTGCTTTTTTTTTTGCCAATGACAGTGCCATTTCTCTATGTTTCTAAATGGGGTTTGTCTCTGTCTGCTTCTCTATGGTTTCTCTTTCATCCTCCTGTCCACAGCGGCTCCTGACCTGGTGTTGAACCCTCAGGCGGTGGAGCAGACCACCTACATGGAGGACCGGCCCATGTTCATGCTACAGTGTGCGCACGAGGAGAACTGTCTGTCCTCCACCGCCAGCCAGGCGCCGGCCAACACGTACCGCCGCCTGCTGCGCTTCTCCTCCCAGATCCACAACAACGGCCAGTCGGACTTCCGGCCCAAAGCTGGCAGACACTCCTGGGTGTGGCATGAGTGTCACAGGTCAGTGTTACACGCTTTCATTATGTCCTTTGAGCTTCATCCCAGATTTCACCATAATGATAATTCCACAGTAGCAATCTTTTTTAATTTAATGGACACCAGAGCCAGACCATGTGTTTGCTAATACAAAGTGTTGAAATTGTGTGCCAAAACTCAAAATATTCAACATTTTGGGATATATGATTATGGAAATAGGAGTGCTTTCTCTCCGAGAGTTGGATGATAAAACTGTCTGTTTGTTAAGCACAGAGCTGGAGTCAGGAGGCGATTAGCCTGCCTTAGCATAAAGATCCTGGCTTTCTACAAAGTTCAAAATTACGGCTACCAGCACCTCTAAAGCTCACTAATGAACGCGTTATATCTTGTTAATTTCAAGGGGACATATCATGAAAAACTCACATTTTTCAGTGTTTGTGCACCAACCCACAAACTGTGAAATAAGACAACCCAGTTAGTTTATTGTGGGCTGTCTAGATCAGAAAATACGTGATTCAACAAGCCGTTCAGATGTGGCTCCCCTTCCAATGTCACATGCAGGATCATTAGAATATACCGCCCACAGCTTGAGAACTACCTTTGCAAAGGTGCACCATATTTTTCTCGCAAGCCAATCAGAGCAGACTGGGGTCTTAAAGAGACAGGCGCTTTAACGAAGCGTTTCAGACGGATGGTGAATACAGGTACATTCAGACAATGTCCCGTGGTTATGTCTATTCTTTTCTACCGTCACCAGAAAGAAAATCTGGTGGTGTGGTGGGATAATAACTACTCACTATTAATACAATATTTCCATTATATACTTGGAGTGATAGGATAATTTAAAGGACACTAGTGCAATCCTTCTCAAAGAACAATGAGACTACTGAAATGCATGGGACATTTATCATGCAGGATGCAGTTGTAACGAGTTTGTATTCCAGGAACATATAAATCAAATTTCAATTATAAATCACAAGCATAAAGTCTTTTGTAAACCACGTAGCAGAAGAGGACATTTGACTGATTCAGAAATGATGTCTCAAATTAAACTTATTAAGTGACAGAAAGAGAGATGACTCAGCCCCCCATCAGGTTTCTGGAGTAGTTTTTTTTTTTCCTTCCATACGTTCTGCTGCCCTGTAATTGGCTGTGTGCTGTTAAGCTATAGCTACCGTACAAAAAAGACCCACATGTTTGTGGTTCCTGTGTTGGCTGAAGGAACAGTTCACTGTTGGCAGCTTCACACAGCTACCAGCCTTCCACACGTCAGATCTTTGAGTGGCAGAACCTGAAGAAGCACATTGGGCCAAAATCCAGTTAAAAGAAATGTTGTGACTGCAGATGCCAATTTGTGATTTTCTTTTTTTAATATATATATATATTAGAAAAAGAAAATCACAATAGGGATATATATATATATATATATATATAAAATGATTGTGCTCTTTCTTCAGCAACAAGAAGTGCCGTTCTTGTACTTTTGTTTGACATTTTGAGCCTGATTTGTAAAACTACCACTTCTATCTGTGTGCGCAGGCATTATCATAGCATGGAGGTGTTTACAACCTATGACCTGTTCACCCTCAATGGAACCAAAGTGGCAGAAGGACACAAAGCAAGTTTTTGCCTGGAGGACTCAGAGTGTGATGAAGGTAAGAACCAAATAGGATTCCTACTTTGATTTCATAAAAATACACTTATTACACCTGGAGGGAGCTTCTTCAGATTTGGCTCAAACGTCCACTTGGACTCAAGGATGAACTGATTAGAATTTGATGGTCAAAGGGTCACTGTGACAAAACACGCTTTTGGCCATAACTTAATAATTAATATGCTAATTATGACAATTCAACACAAATTTCTAACAGGATAAAATAATGAAGTGATGATATTTTGAACAAACATGGATGTAAACTGTAATCTGACTTGTTGGCGGAGGTTATACAACCGTGAGGTGGTAATTCTAGTTATTTTAAGAATAGATCAGATCACTCATCGGTTGGTCAGAAACAGGATTACAAATAAATGCAAATGTTGCTCTGTGTCTGCAGGTATGCATATTGTTGTTATGGTGAACACCCGTTCACCGATAATAATTTACAGCTCGTTCTGTTGCCCCCAATTGTGCACAAAAATCAATTAATGCAGCTTTATCATTTTAAGAATGGTTCTCAACATTTTCTTTTTTCATGTCGTCATGTCTTGCAGGTATTGAAAAGAGGTATGAATGCGCTAACTTTGGAGAGCAGGGTATCACTGTGGGCTGCTGGGATACCTACAGGCACGACATCGACTGCCAGTGGATCGACATAACTGACCTCAAACCTGGAGATTACATTTTCCAGGTAATGTTTCCCACATTGCATTGTTCTTTATTTCTCTAAATAAAGAGCGACGTTATCTACACACTGCAGCCATATTAAGCAATCCGTGACTTGTTCATGTTCTTCCTCTCACAGATAGTAATTAATCCAAACTATGAGGTACCTGAGTCAGACTACACCAATAACATCCTGAAATGCAGATGTCGATACGATGGCCATCGTGTGTGGACGTACAGCTGCCATAATGGTAGGACCTCGCAATTATTTGGAAGAATATCTGTAACATCTACTGTCCTTTTTAATGTTGATGATCTTAGAATGTAAAGGTGCAATGTAACATCTGGACAGACTTTTAGTTTAAAACATTACAAATTTGAATTGAATCCAATAAACACACTATCAAAACGTACACGGCCCGTACAGTAATGTCACAGTAAACACAAAGATGGCTAACGTAAACTGTAGGTGAAGATTATAAGATAGCAGTGTATTCTCGCCCTGCCGTTAGTAGTTTTTATAACTGATGACAGTAAGTTTAGGTTGCATGGACCCAGTTGTAGAGGTGAAATGCTGCCCCCTATTTGATTGGAGCAGGTGGTTAGTAATTACACATTGCACCTTTACGCTTATTATACTGTTATTCTTGAGGTGACCTCAAACTGTAAATGTAACATACTGTACATTGACATGAGCTCATGTAGTTGCTACCGTGATTTTGATATCACTGAATGCAATTTTAATGCATTATAGTCATGTGGAAACATTGAGTTTTAAGAAACGCAAAATATCCACCATCGCTTTGGTCATGATTCCTATCAGTAGGATAAACTGTCAAAGTGAATCACTGAGATACGTCATATGTTTTTGATCACTATTTAATTTACTAAGTTATTTGAAATGATATAATATGACAAAAGATTATGGTCCATCCATGCACTAGGTTTTTCTGAGGCTTTCAGGCCCCATCTCATGGTCTTCATCAGCAGATGGGAGTTAGCTCAGTTATCATGGAGTCAGATTAATGACCTGTATGAAACGTTGGTCACGCGAGAGCAGGTGGTCCTATGGGAAGGGAGGTAGTAAACCCTGTCTTAGTATGACTCCATGTTCTGAAAAAATAAATATAATACTAGAGCGTAGTTTCAACAATAATATGCCATGAGACACTATACAAAATGTACTTAATTTTCTGATTCATTATCTAATGTACTCATTATGCTAATTGAAGACTAGTCCAAGCGCTTGGCAGCGCTTACATCCATCACTGGAGCAGATTAAAACTGTTAGTATCAGATGTGAAACAAGGACAACGTGTGGAGGTGGTAACTCTGTGTGTCTCTGCTATAGGTGGCTCATTAAGCACAGAAACAGAAGAGACGTTCCCAGGCCTCCTCAACAACCAGGTGACTCACAGGTAAAGACGACGCAGAGCAGACGGACCATCTGCAGCCAACCAACCACTACACATCTCCATCTGTATAGTGGATTCACCCTGCCAGCCCTGCTCTGGTCAAACCATCTTTTTATGTTCTCCCTAATCCACGAGGCAGCAGCTTTCTTCGACCCTACCCTAAAGAATATTTGATTCCCCTGCTGTCCGAACAGAGGCAGCTACAGCCTTAGTGACACTTCCAACCTCCTTGGTCAAGATCAAGAGAAAGGCAAAAGCTCTCCTTGTGCCCTCTGACGTTTTTATTATTTTTGAATGAGTGATAAAAATAAGCTGGCAGGTACCTTCCACAAGGTGCTGCACTGGGGAATGACATCACGAATGTGTCTTCTCTGAAGTGCAGCACTTTAACTAAACCCTCCTACAACACTTTTTGTTTACCCTGGAGAGGTTGGATGTCAGCGAACAGGTGGTCTCACGATTGAGAGGAATCACCGATAACAACAGCAGCAGTGGTCTGTCTTTTGGAATTAAATGCAGTATTCTTCCACTTTTCTCAAGTTTCATAAAAGTGCGTTTTACACACTAAAGTCCACACACACTGAGTTTCATGTTACACAGGTGAACTGAGCATTTCTTTTGCATGTCACTTATTTAGTTTCACATCCTCATTGAGGATTTTTTTTGCATATCAAGCTGTAGAACAAAGCAAGTCCTCAAAAAGCAAACAGCCCATTCATCACAAATTACTAGTGCCTGATTCAGCTGTAAAACGAATCCACTAAGACTGAAATGTTACATGCTGAAGAGCCTCAAACTACACCAAAGCTTTCTTTTAAATAACTGGAGCATACATATATTATTTTCTGAATTAAGTCACATTTCAAAGAGGAGTTGCACAACAATCTTTTGTGGGCGTTGGTGTCACAATGTGTGTTGGTATAGCAATCTCAGTTAATCCAGAAGTTCTTATTTAAAAAATGATTTGAGCAAACATTTGCTCACAGATTTGCTTATAATTTACATTATAGTATGCATAACCTAAGAGCAGCCCTGTTAGAAAGCTGTCCAGTTATTGTGCACAATTAGCCAAACAAATATTGATTTTAAAAGTTGTTAAAAGTCTTAAAAGTTTTTACGTTGGGGCCTTTTCAAACTGACTGAGATCAATTTCAGCTCCCAGACATTATCTTGTTGTTCTGATATATTATTCATTACTCTTTCATTTTATGATAGGCCTACAGTGTGTAGCAGTATTTTGCTTTTGAAGCTAACATAGGACCTCATGTTTCCTTTTTTTTCCTTTTTGGCATCTCTTCGTTTTATTGATAGTGAAAGGAGAGAGACAGGAAAGGCAGGAGAGAGAGAGAGGCTTTTCAAAATGCTCACATTTAACACCAACTGGAAATCTTGTTTTTGCTCACACTCAGTGGTTTAACACTGTGAGCAAATGACAGATTTGTTCTCAAATTAATAAAAGTGAAGTTAAATAGCAAATAGCTCTACAGCCTACAGGTGCACTCTGTAAGTCCATATTTTCTAGTCTGTCGGCTTAGGACGACACCGCATTGGTTCTTCGTCTGTGTATACAGAGAACCTATTCACATAGCCAGTGAAATCATTGTAAAGGTGCGACCACACCAGCATTTCAAAATGGCAAAATTTAGCTGCAATTTCAATTCATTCCAATGCAATCACAGAAATGAGTGGAATCGCTCGTGAGGTCAAAGTAAATCAGAGCAAAATGCTTTGCGTCAAGTTCAACTTTGGGGAACTTTGACTCACAAATTTGCGCCGTTGAACTATAGCAAGCCATATTGATAGTACTGAACTGTGTGAAGTTATTATGCTATTATGAAGCTTTTTTTATTGATCGAAATGTCAGGGGGAGTAAACAGAGCAGTATAGAGACGATAACGATAATCTGTGGGAGCTATGACTGACTATAGACTATAGTTATCTCACCAGGCAGCTACAGCAGTTCACCAACTAGCCGTGAGACTACAGTCACTACGTCACTTAAACTTCTAGAACCAGATATTTCACAAAAAATACATTTTGCTGTTCCACTTTCTGGTCTAATCTTAAAGCAGTGACACCACTGTTCTATCACAGGCTGGATAGCAGCCTGCAGACTCAACATAAAGGAAGACAAACTTTGAACAATCTCACATTAACTTTCTAGCTATCTTATTCTAATGTCTTCTTCGCATCTACTGTACGACAATAAAGCTATATCCTAACTGAACAAGCTACTAACTACCTGGGCAGTTTGCAGGGTCATCTATGTTATTACCTATCTGCAGCACATTCTACCAACACGACTGCTTAAAAAAACTGCTGTCTGACGACCTCATAGCTTGTTAACTGCCGTTACCGTTTACATGTGTCCCTGTCAGCTGTCAATCAAACATGTAAACACCCAGGCATTTTCTAATGTTTCTCCAAAGAGCTTTTTTTTTTCTTCCTTTGAATAATAAAAATATTAATGATACATTAAAAAAATGAATTGTTCTTTAAGACACTTAAATGTTACTAAAGTGAGTCCTAAGTCTTCCACAGCCAGTGGCACTGGGCTGGCTCAACAGGAGGATCATAGGACTGTTCTACAGGAACTATGCTTTCAAATCAAGGAGGGTTTCAGTCATTTCCTCTCCCTGCGACGTATGTTGCCTTTACAAGGACACAGAAGAGCACAGATAGGCTATCATCTTCTCACAGAAAGCAGGAATAGCATCTCCCTGTTTAGACAGTCAGAGTTGCAGATATGTACTGTTATTGAAGATTTTTTTTTTACAGTTTTATTCCTTGTTTGAAAAAAAAAAAAAATGTTACGTACAATAATGTGTGTGAATCCTATTTTTATTGTACTTTTTATAATGGTGCTATCGAACTGGTCCTCTGTTTTCTGAGGGTACAGTAAGGCTACATGTTGAACAGCTACATTATGTATACTAACTGTATACTTGAACTGAGCGTAATTTGCTTTGTGTGTTAAACTATAATAAAGGTCTGAGTTATGGGGCAACCAAATCTTTGTAATTAATTCATTATCATTATTTTTTGTGCATGTATTCATTTTTCAGCATCACTCTGCTTGGCATACTGTTTCCATTACAAGAACTGTAATCTGAGGTGGCAGTGGCTCCAAGGTAGAGCGGGTTGACCACCAATTCTCCAGTCACTTGTCAAAGTAACGAGATAAACTGCTGAAGGCTAAAGGCTGAACCATCAGTGTGTGAATGAGTATTTAGATTAGATCTTTGATGGGCATGTTGGCTCCCTGCATGGCAGACTCTGCCATCAGGGTATGAATGTGTGTGTGTGAATGTTGACATGTAGTGTAAAACGCTTTGGGTGTTCGGAGGACTAGAAAGGCGCTATAGAAATGAAAGCCCATTTACCATTTGTAATCCACAGCTGCTGTTTGCTGGAATTTTATTTTAGCTTGATATATTTTCTTCATCAACTTTCTTTTACATCTTTCCCTTACTGCATTTAAACCATTGTGTTACACTAAAAAAAACCAGATTACAATAGAGAGGAAATCATTAAAATGCACAGAGGGACTTCAGCTCTCCACGCTGCCATCAGCTGGTGTCTCTGAAACAGACTGTGAACTAAAAGATTCTCTGTCTTGTTGCAGTCGATTTCCCAAGAGTCCTTTTGTGTTTTCTCCACATCATGTTAAGCTGAGGTAGGAGAAACAATCAGTCGTCTTTGGCAGCATTTTACTGCAACAGTTAACTCCTTCTGATTCTGACTTCTTCTTCTATGCACATTATAAAAATGCATCATAATAAACATTCTGCTCCAAAACTTTTCAGACTTCGTACCCAAGTAGTAAAAATAGAACATTATTTTACTTAACTAAACTTAAAGAGACGCTGAACAGTTTATCAATCACATAAACATGGCCAGCAGACACATTTAACTTAAAGCTAGAATCTTCTTCAAACACATTTTTGTTGTTATATTAGTTGAAATTCTCATTACATCCCGACAGCAATCAATAAATCAAATGCTCTGACAAAAAAGAAAAAAATCCAGTATCTGTGGCAGGACTGTAATAAACAGTCCTATATATATATATATATATATATATATTATATATAATAATAATAATAATAATAATACATATATATGTATTATTATATTATATATATATATATTATTATATATATATTATATTATATTATATTATATACATATATATATATATATATAAATAGGACTGTTTATTATATTTATTATTATATTATTATATTATGTTATTATATATACTATATACATATATATATATATATATAGGACTGTTTATTACAGTCCTGCCACAGATACTGGATTTTTTCTTTTTTGTCAGAGCATTTGATTTATTGATTGCTGTCGGGATGTAATGAGAATTTCAACTAACATATACAAACCTATGATGTGGAATTTTAAATTATAAAATGTAAACTGCAAAAAATCTGTATCACAATTCATCAGAAGCCTAAAATGATGCAGCACTGACCACTTGTGGTTTAAAGCGAACATTGCACTTTCTTCTCTCTAGAAGAAGTGAGTTCCAGTAAACTGTCATCTGTGACCCATTCATCTTGTCATTGGGGTACTGGAGCCGATCCCAGCATACATTGGGATAGAAACAAGGTCCACCTAACTAGTCGCAGCGCTTTCAGAGAAATCTACAGTCACAATCTCACCTCGTCAAGAGTTTCTAATCCACCTAACGTGTTTCTGCACTAAAGCACGCAGGCATGAGAGAAGATACAGCTGTGAGGAAAAAACAATAGGACATAGCTCGTCTTCATACCAGAAAGTCTTCTGTTTGCCCGTCTGCCACAGACAGATCTCATTTCAAAGCTCACTGGCAGAGGGGAGGATGTTTACAGTAAAGTCCAATTATACTTTTTTCTGCCAGAGTACATCCAATAAACCATAAAGCCCATGAATTACAGTTGTCATAAGCACAGTCATTTAGAAGTGGGGCAGTAAGCTGCCCAAAATCTTTATGTGGTCTTTAAATTACGGCTGCTTTCTCTGTAGGAGAACATTAGCTGTGGATGCTGGAGGGAAGCCAGACATTGCTCTGTTGTGCTGCAAATGTGCAGTGTTTCATCTTTAAATGCAGCATTCACACAGGAAGGATTGTGATTCATATCTGATTTTTTTGTTCATTCATGGCTTTTAAAAAGAAACTACCTGGAGTTTTTGCAACCGCAGCCCTAGATGCGTCAAATGTAGGTATGTAGGCTTAACCATAAATGCTATCAGAGGGAATTATATGAATTATTCTATTATGGTGTACTTTATTGTTGAGAATCCCAAAGACTACATCAGCCACTACTAGCATAACACAGCTAAATCTCTGACTCAACTTTTGCATTGTGGGTAATGTAGGCGCTAGAAGATTAAAACAGACACGTTATCTCTCCTTTCAATGCATCGATTTTGATCTTCTTTTTTTTTAATTGTCCATCAAAAGTTCTGAAGTGCAATGCTAAATTTGTGGACTACTCCTTTAATTCGGATTATAATCAGCAGATTAATAAATTACAATTATAAAATTGTAAGTTCCAGCCCTAAATGTTTATTGTCAACCTCATAGCAGAGCCCTATGTGGATGTGACCCTTATCTTTGTGGACTTGTTGTTGTGCTATGCTCATGTTGCCATTATAGTTTCTGCTAACTACATTTAGGACAAACACGTGTGTATACAGACATGCACATATTTAGATATATCTCTATATATGTGAATTATTTTGAATAATGAAAATGTCAAAATTTTTTAATAATATAAAGAACAGCAAATGTAGTAAACTAAAACTGCGTACATTTCTTTTACATGTATCACACTTGGATATGAAATTGTATACAATGACCCTAAATACACCTGAAAAGCATTTACTACTTTTTTTTTTTTGTCAATGTGTAAGCATTATTTCTATGTTATGGTCTTAGAGCAGTGAACACATTAAAAAAGGGGGATCTTGCATACCGTTATATCCAAAGGATTTCTCTTCAGACTTGGTGTTGGCTCCTTCCAACAACAGTTGTTTGGTTGATTTACAAGCTTTGAGAAATGTCAGATTTTGTTCTATGAGGCCACTGAGGACTGTGATCATGTTTTATATGTGTATGGCTGGCAGTAAACAGAGGGCAGGGGGTCCCACTGTGGCCCATTTTTATGAGTTTTTAAAAGAAAGTTGGTATGCTTCCATATCCTAAAAGTGCTGTTTCTTCCTGCTTTTCATCTCCAAAAAAGTAACAAAAGCTTACTCATTTTAGGCTCCACCACAGTCAGCCTTTCTGTGGAGATAAACAGCTGAAAACCACTATTTATTGCAGTGAATGTATGAGAATAATTGTAAAATACATTATATTTCGTGTAATATAAATCATTTCCAGGACGATTTATTAAATTCTCCCATTTCCTCTGTGGCATTCCTGAAAAACACTGACGAGATCAATATAAATGAAATGTTTTCATTCTCCAGTTATTTAAAAACTAACTACACATTTTATTTTTAACCTTCAGTGGGATCAATCATAGTACAGTATGTTATAAAAATATAATTAAATAGTTATAGCATAGTATGTAATAAAAATGTCATTTAAATTCATAGTATAGTATGTCATAAAGATATAATTAAAGTCATAGTATAGTATGTCATCAAAATGTCATAAAACTCAGAGTATAGTATGTTGAAAAAAGTTAAAAAAAAAAAAAAAAAGTCCTACTATGGTATGTCGAAAAAAGTCACATTATAGTATGTAAAATTTAAAAAAAAAAAGAAGTCAGTAAAGCATATCGAAAAAAGTTAGTGTATAGTTTGTCGAAAATAAGTCATAGTTTAGTATATCATAAAAAGTCATAGTAAAGTATGATAAAAAAGAAAAGAAATTATAGTATAGTATGTCAAAAGAAAGTCATCAAAAGGATATAGTATAGCATGTCGAAAAATAAAAAAGTCATAGTATTTAGAAACAAGTTTAAAATGTCGAAAAAAGTGAGAAAAAAGTCATACATAAAAAAAAAGATAAAAAAGCCATAGTATAGTATGTCTTCTTTTTTACCTGAGGGTTTTTGTTGGATGATTATGTGACATATTTTGAGGTCCTCAAAGTCTTTTTGAAGCACCTTCTTCTGCTTCGTTTTGATATTATTTTGAACCTCAGCGGCGATCCTCGTGTTGATGATGGTCTCTGAGTCACTGACCCTCTTCAGCCTCTCCAGTTCATCACGTCTGTCCTTCCATTTTTTAAATGAACATTTATTTTAGGCTCTTTCGATGAGCCAGCTGTTTTTTAGTCCAGTCCAGTTCTTTGCTGAGCCACAGCCTTGTATTATACTCCCAGATGTTGTTGGCTCGCTCGTGCCTCAACAAATCATTCAGCTCCCTCACTCGGTCCTGCAGGGTGCTGGGGCCCCGGGGCCTCCTGCTGTTCCTCCCCTGCTCCATTTTGTATCTGGTAGATCCTCCAAATGTCTTGTGTAGATGTAGTCTGTCAATGATGAACATATCTGTCTCTATCTGTGGTATGTCTCAGTTGAAAATCCATTCTCTCACAATGTGTCTCTATCGAAAAGTTATTTCTACAATTCTACAATTTCATTTAGCAGACGCTTTTGTCCAAAGCAATATATATGTATATCTGAGAGTTCGTACAACACAAGCAAGGATCTAGATAGAAGGGAACAACATGAGTAAGTGCCAACAAAAGCGTCAAGTGCAATTCGACCCAGGTGCTGACAGGTTGTGGCACAGAGGCAATGCACAGGGTGGATAGAAGCAGATATATTTTTTTGTTTTTGTCATCATCATCATTAAGCAACGATGTCAATATCATCATCATCATCATCATCATCATCATCATCATCAACAACATCCTCAATATCATCATCATCAGTGTCATTAGGTGCGGAGGTGTTCATGAAAGAGCTGAGTCTTTAGCTTTTTTCTTAAAGGTGGAAAGGGACTACTCAAGACATAAAGGACATAATGACCTCATCTTTAGTGATTTGCACTGGCTGTAAACTACCAACCTCACCGACCCTCCCAGTGTCAACACACACACACACACACAGGCACACACATGTACTTTCATGAGGCTTTTCCTTCTACAAACATGCATATGGTTTTCATCTCTTTAGGATAAGATCTCTGGCATAATGGGTCAAAGTTCAAATGTATATCATCTTTGTTTAAAAACCCCACTGAGGAATGTTGTACATGTTATGTAACGCAACTTTACTGATCCTTGATAGGATTTTTTTTCTCCATCTTGCGTTCCCCCTACAAAAGGTCAGAGGTCAGAAAAATATACACAAGTCACTGAGGAGCGGTGGAAATCTTCTGCAGATACAACAGCTTAAACTGTGGTTCACAGAGTGAAGGATGGTTCTCCTCCTGTTCCTGTGAGAACAGAACCGCTGTGAGAAATAGAAATGCAGCTCTGGTGGATTTGGGTGAACTTTCCTGCGAATTGAAAACAAACCAAGTTGAAATGAAGCTCCTGGAATTGGGTCAGCTCTCGGTTCTCCTCGGCTCTAAATCACAACAAACACCAGGGACTTTGTGCCTTGTTGCGAGGGTGTACTGTAAAATCTGAAATGTGCATTAACTAACTCAACAACACTAACACAAGAAGCCAGCATGGTGTAAAATATATACACATTTTATTTGTTAGCATACAAGTTTTAGATTAATAAAACATTGGATTTCAACTGAAAAAAAGAACATAGAAAAGTTCAATTAACCGAACTCCAGATAAATAAAGTACGAGCTAAATCAAAAAATTATGAATGAAATTGTATTTACATATTTAGAAATCAAGATAAATGGATCAATAATAACTGATCTTTAAGCTATGGCATTCAGAAATCTATACTTGTGCATGTAGTTATTTCACAAATCAACATGACCAGCCATACGTACTACAGTATTATTCAAACTTTGTTAAGGTGTCGATAACATTAGATCACAATCTTAGGTTTTTAAATGCTTGTGAGCAATAAGTGAACAAAGCCCAAGATCTGACTGACAGTATTTCACAGTTAAGGTCTGGTCACACCAGAAAGTGAAATGAATCTGCTCATCTTTGCTTATGGCTTGGTGACATAGTGGCTACTTGCAGGGCTAGCTGGGGAACTGCTGTAGCTAGCGACCTAACTTCTAACTTTGGCCCAGTTGCTAACAGGATAATAAGTTCACACAGTTTAATCAAAGTAATATTATATTTGTACCATCGACTCCCGTCTCTGTTCATACTTCATCAGAGCATGTTAAACTAAAGTTGATGGTGCATCACAGCTAATTAGCTAAAGGTGAGCACTGTGGAGATGGCTTGGTATCGGTAAACAACGCAAATTTTAAGGGTGAAATTCACCAAAATTGAACTTGACGTGAAACATTTGAGCTTTTCCCCCCATGAGCAAATCCACTAGTAGCTGCAATTCCATTGGAATGAATTGAAAATCTCTGTAAAAAAAATGTCACTGTTTTAAATCCTGGTGCAACCAGCCCTTTTAGACTTTAACAAAGGCAACATTCAATATAATTACAGGCACTGTCAACTAACAAGAGCACTTTCAATACTTCGGTCAAAGGCAATCTTAACATATGAATATATGCTTATTTGAAATGAGTCAAAAAACAGTAGTCACCAAACACTATGCATAGCACAGTTTACAAAAAGAAAAACAAATTGAGGAGTAGCATTAACAATAGTACATGCTAAAATACAGAGCGAGCACAGGTTTTGGCTTTTCTTCTTCTTCTTAAATCACAGATGTACATTAATCTGTCAGAATCTGTTACGGTTTGACTGGAATGTTCGGATCCTGACGGAGATCAAGTATGAGGTCAAACGCTACAACGTAAACATGCAGGTAAGACGATAAACTACCAAGCACCCTTCGCAAGAATACATGAATACAAAATAAAGCAAACGAACCATGAGGTGTGGCACATGCAGCAAAATCACACTAATAACCAGAGTTTTCTTGATTAAATGATATCCTCAGTTCGGCCGAGACGATCACGTAAAGCATGGGTGTGGATGAGCTCCATATAGTCCTTTATAAAAAAATACGTTACCCTGTCTGTTGGCTTCATTATTCAAAACCGGAGTGTCCAAAAAGAAATATACAAAAGTTCAAGTTGTTTTTTTTAGTCCAAATTAAAGGATGAAATTACTTGTGGTTCAAAGAATGTCAATACATTGTGTAAGTGAGTTAGTTTTCTATATAGTAACCCTCAATTAAAGGGACTGTTTGTAAGAATCAGAAATGCTTGTTAACAGCGACACCTGTGGCCGTTAAGTCAACGAAAGTCAGCGTCGGGCTCGCGCTTGTGCTCGCTCCAAATAGACATGAACGAGCATCACTCGAGGCAACACACGTCAGCTAAAACCACAATATCACTCTATATTTCACCTGCTGGCAGTAATGTTAGCTGACCAGACGAAGGTCTCTCCATGAATCACTGCTGATCCTAGTGTTGGCTTTTCCTGCTTCAGCCTCCCGACCGCGGCCGGGGAGGGAACAGGGGAGACGCCGGCCCCCGGTCGGAGACGATAACGTTTCTCGCTGCGGAGCCCCGTCACTTCACAAGACACGGGAAACCTCTGTTGGTCTGGAGGAGCTGCAGCAATTATTTCTGCACAAACGTCCACTGTACATTCACTAGATATACTCAGAGCTACGAAGTCTTCTGCAGTGTGGAGTGTGCGCGCATGCACGTGAGATGGAGCGAGCTGAGTGAAGGCAGGCAGGCAGAGGAGCAGACTACAGGAGAGACTCCGGTCCTGGAGACCGAAGCTACGGTCTCCCCCGCGTCCTCCGACCGCGGCCAACACTGTTTTGCAAGACGGGCTTCTCTAGATATAACTTTGCGGTTTTGGTGCTTCCGTGTAGTTTGTGTTGGAGTCTCGTCTGAACAGCGTAGCCACACGCGAGCGCGCATATGCGAGCGCGCATGGGAAACCGACCCGGGTGATTTATACGTGTTAGAAGTTACAAACAGTCCCTTTAATAAACAGGGAAAGGGACGTCACAAATAATGATCAAATAATGATCAAATAATAGATGAATAACTGAACTTGGTCACAAAGGATACTCTGAATGGGACATGCACATGAAAGTTAGTGGACAGGGATATAGATTGTAGAGACGCAGTATTAGGGGTACAGGTCTGGGGGTCCTCCTCAGCAAGGTGGGCTCTGGTGCTGGGCTGCTGCTAAAGAAACACAAAGATTCATTAGTGACCTGACAATGAGTGAGCATTAAATAAAACCTTTTTCACAAGATACATTCTGTAGCAATGCAGTCATTAATAATGTTATTAAGTACTAAATTAGGCAGAGAGACACACTTGAACTGACAGTTCTATTGCTGTCATCGCTTACTCATCAGCTGATAGTTTATCTGTTTTTAATCTCATACTTTACGAGAGTTCAATGACTTTCAGTGATTAGATTTTAAAACTTCAACAGTTTTTAGCTCTTTCACTTCACCAAAATCTTCAACCTTCAACTGACACTTTGATTCCTTTCAATTCTACACTTCAACGGACACTTCAAACCCTTTCAGTGACATTTAAAATCATTTAATGCTTCAAATGTAACTCATCTACTTGATGAACAGCGTATTAGAGCGACTTAAAGTAAAAACAAAAATAATAATAATTACTGAGCTGGGCGAGAGGGGTAATATATATATATATCCAAGAAAATCATAAATTTAAGAGAAAAAATCTTGGACATTCTCTGAGATTAAAGTGTCAAATCTACGAGAAAAAACTCAAAAATTGGTGAAATTATAAAGTCGTAAATTTACGAGAAAAAAGCTCTGAAAAACAGTGGTAACGACAGCCACCATCTGAATTTTGTTGTTCCTAAAATAGTGTTCTTATAGTAAGGATGGCCTCTGAGCGAGGCAAAGGTCCTGAAAGATACATATACGTATGTTCTTTGTGTGCTCTTTTATAATCATAAGTAAATACTGCTATTACAGAAGTTACAGGAAAGTAGAGACAAACAACTTCTACTTTTGAGTACACAAAGACATGCGTCTTTTATTTCAGCACAGATAAAACACAAAAAATCAACCGTTGAGAACACATTACTCCAAACGCACTGCGTTACCATAGTAACGCACTGACATGCCCAACTGTCACGGTGTCAGTGTGAAGGGAAAACGACACAGAAAAAGCTCATAACATAACCGCTTGTGTTGAAACCTCCTACGGCTCCGTAACTTTTTTTTTTTTTTTTTTTTTACCAACAATGGCGCTAATACACCGTCGTACGCATCACTTGCATCGCCGGCACTGAATGAACAAATGAAACATCAAGTACTTTTAAGGCTTACCCACTGACTGACACCTATGTGTGTTCACTTAAAGGCTTAATTTTTCCAGGTGTGCCTAAATGTTCAACAAATAGTCAGGATTGAAGTAATAGGACTACAGATGTGGATTATTCACATAATTGTGATGGTTGAGACTTTCGGTCACACTAGCATGAGATTTAGCTCAATTAATATAACATTAATTAACATTAATGATAATGTATCATTAATTAATATAACATTAATTAATGCTACCATTTTTCCCCCCATTTTCATCCACAGGAACTTTTTTATTTGGTGTATTTTACCTTTACGCTGAAGATTAACTGCCTCTGCCCTGACTGACAGTGATAGTTATTGAGGATTTGGTCTAATTCACAGATCTGTTTGCTGGCTCACCACAAGCGGAGCACTCTTTGAGTTGGCATAGATTATACAACTATCAAACTAAGCCATCTCTATCACACATGCATTGCAAAACACTGCATTTGAGGCTTGGTTTGTTGAAACAAGCCTCAAATGCAGAGCACATTTGTCTGTGTTGACCAAAGTGGTATAAAATCCTCAGAATGCTTTATCACATGTGTTAAAGAAAAGACCGTATTTCAATGAAAAGTCTCTATTAGTTTGGCATGTAAAAAGTATTCTTGGCAGGTAAGAATTAACACTTTTACAGACAATGAAAAAGAACAACAAATTAATGATGAACACCATTTATGCATTTGCCTTGTCCAACATTCCCCACTGACACTAAATGCTCTCAGGTGTGCAGCCTCATTTGCAGATTTTTTTTTTTTTGCCGTGCTGTGGCCAAGCATCGAGTTTGTACGCGGAGCCAAACAACACCTTATCAGGAGCAGAATGTCTTTTGGACGAGATGCCAGGACACCGACTTGGCGCCATCTGCCTCTCAATGAATGCTCGGCAGTCAGGAGCTATGCGGGCCAAGTTTGGTTTTCCTACAGTGCAGTCATCCCACTAGAGGCTGATCCATCATGCTGTTCAGCCCTTCACCTGGGAGGCTCCCCGCCAAACTAAAAGCCCTGCTTTAAGCCAGCTAGGCCTTCATCCACAACGGGGAAGGAAGAGAGGACGGCTTGAGAGATATGTGATGATGATTTTTTTTTAAATAAATACAACACTCAATTAAAACAACATAAATAATCATTTTGAAAACAAAAAAAGGTTGTAATTTATCCCAGAGTGATATTTTTGAGTGGAAAAACGGAAGTGGAAATCTCTCCAAAACTCTCCAGATCATAGGACACTTAAAACTGCCCTATTAATATTTTCTATACGATGGATCAAATGTGTAGTGTAAAGATATTTGTAGTGATGAAAACACAGAATAATCATCCACCTCTGTAGTTCCCTTCAGCTCTATAATGTTTTTCAGCCCATTGGTTTTCTGGCCTGCAACTTTACTGCTTTAGTTTAGTCTGTTTAGTCTCACTGCTCTAATCAACCTCCTTTCCAGGCAGCTGTTCTCAGTAAAAAAGCTTCTAAACACAATATACGCTACTTGCTCAGCACCAAACGACAGACAAAGTAAGCTACTTGCTGGTAAAAGCCAGATAATTGTCAGGAGTTGGTGGAGACAAAAACAGAGCTAAAAACAGGCAAGTGACAGGATTCCCCTCAAAACATTATAAAGTGATAATATATCAGTTGTAAAATGCTGATTATAGCTGCTTAAAAAAACAACAACAACAACATACTATTGAACTGGAGGTATCCTTATAGTAAAGACAGAGGTTTCTGTATAACGGCAGCAACACAAAGTTTGCTGACCCGGCGGGGAGCCGCGGCGGTCCGGGATCAGATCCCCGGCTCTGGGTTTGGACTGGCTGAATTCCAGGTGCTACAGCCGCTAACGTTAACTGATGATCTGTCTCCAGAGCTGCCGTGCGCTCTCCTCACGGCAAGGTGGTCTCCAGCAGCGGGGAGTGAGGTATAGACAGAGGGATCGCCGGGTGCTCCAGCTCGCTAATTCTTGTCTC
The DNA here is from genome assembly GCF_015220745.1 of Sebastes umbrosus. NCBI lineage: Eukaryota > Metazoa > Chordata > Actinopteri > Perciformes > Sebastidae > Sebastes > Sebastes umbrosus. Next base: position 10,144,479 of record NC_051276.1, read on the forward strand.
ATTTGCGGACTGATGAACAGTAAATTCATCAAATTCAGTGCCTCATATCGCTATATAAACAAACTATAAAAACCTAGGCTACACCGACCGTAGTTCTGTGAATCTGCACTCAATTGCTCTTCCTCGACGATCGGATATGTGGCTCAGTAAACTGAAATTGAATTACAAGAACTGAATTTGAAATGTGAGAACTACTGTGTGAGTAATGTGAGAGACGGTACTTCAGTTAGTAGTTAGCTTGAATTCAGCCAGCACAAACTATAGATCAAATATCAAAACGTACACAGACCGTACAGCCTTCAGTTAAGTGTCACAGTAAACACACAGATAGCTAACGTAAACTACAGGCCGACGCCACACGTGAAGATTATAAGACAGCGGTGTTATTTTGACCGAGTTTCAGCATTTTGGATGTTTGTATTTGTTACAAAGTTTGGATTGAATGGACCCAGTAGTAGAGGTGAAACACTGCCCCCTATTTGTTTGGAGCATTTGGCCAAGCATTAAACACCTTTGATGATGACTTAATGACCAACATGAGTTTTAATAAAAGGCTGATGTTGGATTGATATGCTGGTGTATCGGTCTAAGCCTTCAGGAGACAGAGAAGAAGAGACCCTGGCAGGATAAAGAGACTTAAACACTGGGATATATGGATGGATATACTGCATGTGTGTGCTCAGTCTGCTTGCTGGCTGTGGGTTTATCCTCTTTGACCATGGCAAAGCTCCAACGAACTCTTCTCTCAACAGCTACTTATAAAAAGTCCTGGGTTTACATTCCTCTATAAGACATGTTTATGTATCGAGGAGCTCAGCAGGAATTTCAAACGAGGAGATTAATCCCTGTATGCTTCTGTACGGTAATAGGGCAATGGTTTATCCATCCACAGTGTCTTATGGTCTGAATAACTGTTGCCAAACACAACATTCCCCATAGGTTAAATATTTATGGGATATGTCTTACTCTGCCTGATGGCAGTGACCACGCTACAGTGCAGACTGGGCTCTGTCCAGCTTCCATACAAAGTACTTTTCTGTATGATTTCGGGCCCGGCACATCCTAGGACGCAACAGTTAAAGAGTGGATTTACTGTGACAAAGATTGAAAGAATTTATGGGGTGAGATGTGCTCTTGAGGGCGTCTGCCAGGGCAAACCCGTTCTCACTCCCAACTCATCAAGGACCGCAGCTTGGGCATTGTCCCTTGGCATCGGACACCAACGCACGGAGGCCCCCCGTTATCGACTGTATGAGACGCACCAGGCTTTCAACTAACTCCAATGTAAACACCCCCGTGGCATTTTTAGACGGTAGGAAAGGACAATGCCATCACCAGATAATCAGCCATTACACTGATTCACCAGATTCTGTAATGTGCCGATGGCTAAATTTTAAGTCGACAGAAAAGAAGAGAAATTGCTTGTGCTGTGCTGTCACTGTGATGCTACACTGGTTACGGAAAATGAGCCCGAGGATAGACGCGACTGGGCGTGTATTAGCACTCCTCCCAGCCTATGTTGACACTTTAATCACGTTCTAGAGGCATTTTTCATTCAGCCAAAACAAGGGTATAATACAGTAATTATCACGATACATTCGGACAGCACTACAAAATGGCGAACTCACTATATAGGTGATTAAATAGTGAGTAGAGAGTAATTTTGGTCTTTTCCAATAACCTCACAATAGGCAAGAACAACATTGTAACCATGGGAACTGTACACTGAAGACTTAAAAATTACAAGTAACCAAAATTTGCCTAATATTACATTCTACATTTTTGTCAAATAACTTAAGACTACAACTACATCAGGAGCCAAAAAGTGCAGAAGCAGTGTGGCACAGCGGAGAAGTCACCATGACTCACCACAGCCACTGACTCTAAGGTGCTCGTGGATGAAAAACATCTCACAAACTGAGGCCGACTCTCCCACTTCCTCCCACACGACATGAATGTGGTAGAAGCCTGGCAAGCCAGCAAAGTAAACAATGTGATAATTGTTTGATTATAGCTTCTTAAAGACATATAACTGACTGATGTGTGCTGCTATGGTGAAAGGACACTTAATCACTTTTTGGATTCAGCTGCTGGGTTTGGCTCGTTCACGAGCTCTGGATAGCAGCACTCTAATAAGAGTACTTCATGTGCATACTGTATAGCCTTCGGTGAAGTAAGTGACAAAACACTGAGCGCTAGATATGCAACATGAAGTCGTGAAGCAGAATAATCCTTTAAATGCTTTATGAAACAGCCCTCCTGACTGTAAAGCAGTTAACTAATATTACTCACAGATGAAGAGGCTTTAAACTTTGATGTGGGATTTTGCTTTGAATGCAGAGGAGGCATTCTGCATGAAAGCGATGGTACATATAAAGAGTGAGCCCTTTTTTATTACTGCTCTTTGACTCAAGCTCTTTTCTTTGCACTACTGTGTGGAAAATGTGAGTTTCATAATTGGAAAAATGTATTTTGTACACTTTTAAAATGTTTGTGTGTCTGTGTTTTTTACATTCTTAACAGCCCAGCATCAAATCTGTATTAGAAAGAAAGTGTAAGTCCTCGTTTAACATGAAATATTGATTATGAGACTCACCGTGGCAGCTTTTATCTAGTCAGGCTTCTGTCTTCAAAGATGGTGACCTCAATCTTAACAGGATTCAGTCAAGGAAAAGCATTTGAAGTGAAGTTGGGTTCATTGTACATTCAATTAAAACCCACTGAATTGAATTTTCATTGCTTTTTACATAAGAAAATATTAACTATAATGATACAGATTCAGATTTGGTAATGCAATATGACCTTTAATTGGGAGAAAATGCTGCATTTGGTTATTTCAAAATTTGAAGGTGCTCTATACAATCAGCATTAATATAGCAGCAAACAACTATTTGCTATGTAAGTTATAGAGGAGTAATGTCTACCTGAGTCTATGATATCACAGCATTAATATATCTTCATCAACTATTGTCTATGTAAAGATATAGAGGAGTAATGTCTACCTGAGTCTATGATATCAGCATTAATATATCCTGTAGAGCTTGACAGGAACGCTCACATAGAGCATTGGTTTACGTAGAACAGGAACGCCCAGTAGCTGCGACTTTTTTTTGCCCAGTAACTTTATAGTCCTACTTGCATCAGTGATTCAGTAGGTAGTAGCTACTTACAATAGAAGTCAACGGAGCCAAGTTAGCTCCTGTTAGCATGACCTAAGCTTAATCAGCAATGATCGTTACGCCCTCGTTTTAAGTAGCAAACAATTCAAATAGCTGGATAGCTGACATGTTGGGTTGCCATCCGTATAGTCTTAAAATGCTACATATTAGACAAAAGTATACTTACATTTGGGTTTTGATTAGTGATAGCACTTAGCTGCTCCTTTCTTTTTTTTTTATATAGCGTCAAATCATGACAGAAGTTATCTCAAGATGCTTTTCAGACTATACTCTATAGAGACCCAACAAGAGATCCCCCATGAGCATGAATGGTCTGCCATGTTTATTTTTTTTGTTTTTTTCTGTTCAGATCCAGGGGTTGGGAGTCGATTTGGCGATACCTATGCCATATCGGGATCATCATGATCCAACCTGCCAATTTTAGAAATACTCGGACCAAGTCAGTGAGATCATTTTTGATCCCTGACTGAGAAAAAAGATTTCATATCCGGATCATTCTGATCCAGATTATTAGTTTTCAAATACCGGCCCCAGATAATGAAACAGTTTTTGGACATGTTTGTCATGAGGCCTTCAAGCCTCTCGGTGGGTGTTTCCCGTGGCAGTAACTGACTAACATTTGACTAGATTAGATTCTTGGCATGATTTTCTTAAAAAATAAAGAAAATCGGGCTGCGCCATCATTAGCAAAATTAGAGTTTATGTTTTACATAAGGAGGAAGGACTAGTATGTGATTAAAAAAAAAATTTGAACCCATCAGACTTGAAGGGTAATGTAAACACTCAAGATGGTAGTATAAAGCAGTCAAATCGGTTCAGGTGAGACATTCCTGTCAATCTCCAAGCGCCCCCATGCTGCAGTCAGCACAGCAGCCCCAACAGTGTCGGAGAAATAATCCAGATCACTGCCAAAGCTTCACAATCACAGGGCAGAGAAGGAACAAAGCTCAGCTGTGAACAATTTCAGTCATATTTTGTTATCCCTAATCCCCCATTGCTGCTCAGTCACAATTAATTGAGATGTTGAGTCACCCCACACACACACATGCTGGTACAGCCAGGATGTTGGTGCAGCCGCTGATTTTATGCAGATGCTATGGATTACATACTCACTTTTATCTGGTGCTTTTACAGGGTATTCCTACATAGCGCTGGATTTCCTGTAAGCTGCCCGGACTGCTGCTTTCCATTTTCATCCAGCAGTTAGAGGCAAAGACATGGTGGGGGCAGAAGGCCTGTAAATCACTTCATCTATTAGGTCATTGTGAAAGCTCCTTGTTCTACTTAAAGCTGTGGTGTGATTATGTTCACGTCTCCTGATCTCAGGGTATATTTAACAAGTTAAAGTTACCCAAACTATTCAACACATCGTTCCTTTTTCCCATACAACAGCAAAAGCTTTGACAGTTAGGGTTGAGGAAATCTCCACCTGAGCAATGAGAACTAACTGTATTGTCTGGCTACAGCACTACAGCGCTGAAGGGTAGGATACGACTCGCAAGCCTCTCTCGATGGGGTCGGTGAGCAGGAGGCCTCGCGGTGCGTAGATCTTGTCATTCTGCTCCTGAATGTACTTTGCAATCTTCTTCAAAACCTAAAAGGGCATAGCAATGACAACATTTCAGATACATTTCTCCTGGATGGCAAACCACTGGTGTAATTGTAACAGAGCATGGTCAGCATACATGTTTTTTTTTTTTTCAATAATCTCAATAGCTTACTTTAGTATTTACACAACACACAAACTGAAGTTTTCATTTTCTGTCGATTGACTTATCAGTGAATCAACTTGTATTTTCAGCTCTAGGGATCCTCTAAAACGTCAGAAAATGGGGAAAAAAGCCTGTCATAATTTCCTGGAGCCCAGTGTCGTCTTCAAAATGTCTTGCTTTTTCCGAACAACAGCCCCAAACCCAAAGATATTCAACTTACAATTATATAAAACAGAGAAAATCAGCAAATCCTCAGTTTTAAAATGCTAGATCCAGACAACGTTGGGCATTTTTGCTCAATAACTGACTTAAATGATTAATTAAAAAGCTGATTAATTTTCTGTCAATCAACTAATCAAGTAATCAACTGATTATTTCAGCTCCACGTTGTCCAGTTAAGTATGAGTGATCTTGTTTTTTCTGTAGTAGGTACTGTTGCTACCTAGAACCGAACTAGTAAATCATTCTCTGATTAAGTAGGCGGGCAGAGGATCCATCTCGCCAACCCACCACATTCTTGAGCTGAGAAGCTGAATAACAGACTCCATCTTTACTTCAGTAAAGACCAATCAATTTAAACTGCTTGACTTTATGAGTGCTCATAAAAAACAAACCAAGCCAAATGTTGTTTTATTTTTTATCCCAGTTCACTCCTGTCCACTAAAAGACAAATTCTTAGAACAGGAAAAGACCACTGACATACTGATCCATTTATTACTTTCAACATGAACTGGGCCAAAAGAGATTTTAGATGTACACAAATCATTCAACTTATTTGCTAGCTCTCAGGAGGTCATCAAATTATTGATTTACAGTCAAGCTAAAATGTTCCACACAGCAGCAACATGACTTCGTATACTTCTAACCCACTTCAAACATATCCAGTGTCACATACACACTGTGTCATTGATATGTCTACATGCAGTAGTCAATGCATGATTCAGGATCTCCACACTCTGCATCTGAAATGTTTATTATTAGAGCTGGGTATGATTTGAAATTTTAGTAGTTCCCCTTTGATATATAGTATTACTATTATATGTTGTCTGTATGTTTGTTGTGTATGTATGTAGTCTAACTGTTTAGCTTAGTTTGCCACGTATCTTCAAATTTGGCAAACTCTTGTAAACTTATCAGGTTGGCTGAGACACAGCAGCCTTTCCTCTCTCTACCTGTGGTACTTGCAGACAGTGATTCACATCAGCAGAGGGAGGACAGAGGACAGAGGACAGGAGGAAGGACTGATGTCTGTATTCTTCATTCATTTTATTGATATCTTAGATTTGTTTCCAGTAGGGTTGACCCGAATGCTTCGAAGCTTCGACCATTACCATGGTATTCAATCTCCAAATTAGTATTTGAATGCTTCGGTTTTTATATATATGTACAGTATGTAATAATAATAATAATGTATAAATCCCAAAATAGCTAATGAAACAAGGAATAATCCCACAACATTATTCATTCTTCATATTCAACATTAATTATTATTAGTTATTCTCCGACGGATATCAGTTTGTTGTGTGCAGTAGCGCGGCAGCGGCACTGAAACGGGGAAGATGCACTGCGAAGCTTCAAATACCTTCAAATATTCCTCACCGAAGCTTTGAAGCCCAAAAAATGGTATTCAGGATAGCCCTAGTTTCCAGTGAGATATTACTGAGTTTACATGGTGACTATGCTGTTGTAAACATTACTGTTGCAGCTCTTAGAAACAACATTTACCCTAGTTATATTTTAAATATTCAATTCACATCCAGTTCTGAAATTAAAAAACAACCACGCATAGGACATAGGATATGTACAGTCTAGCTAATATGCACACTTCAATATTTGTTTATTTATGCCATGTCATATCGTCATCATTATATTGAACAATGTTATCGCACATCGCATATATTCCTCATATCATGCAGGCCTGATAAATACTTCATACAACGCCACTTCAAAACATCCAAACATTCCCTTTAAGTGTTTTCGTTGACGAAAATTTAGTAAAATGACTAAACTTTTTCCCACCATCAAAAATGACTCCAGACAAGAAGGACGATGCTGACTAAATATGACTCCAAACTAACTCTAAAAACAAAAATACCTAATGTTTTATGTTACCAAAAAAGAGCATTGCGGTTCAATATCCCAGCCCCATTCATTCTTACTGTATGCATCTAAGCTGGAGAAATGTCTCTCACCTTCTCATAGTGAGTCTCCATGCACAGGAAGATGGTGTACGCTGTGAGGCAGGCCAGACAGCCTTCAATATATGACTGGCTTCCCAGCTTCTCCGCCTCAGCGTACAGGTTATTCAGTGTCCGCACGGTCTCTTCAAACTGCTGTTTGTCAATCTGAAATACATGGAAACATAAACAAAGGGTTAAAATCATTAGACAAAGGCACGGAGCCACGGGGAGATTTCGACAGAAGTGTGTGAGGGCTTTCTGCCTTTGGGGATATTCGAGTGGAAACTCGTCTTACTAGCACCAGATAGTTTTTCTCCCATTCTTTCCATCTCTAGATAAATGAGGAGCTGTATTTTCTTGGACTAGTCATACATCAGGAGATTGCTGGGCCACCTTCCCACACTGGAAACACCTCCTGAAATGATTAGGGGGCCTTGGCCAAATGCTCTGTGAATGTTTTCACTTAATAACTGACAGGACAAACGTGCTGAAAGCAGAACACGCACAGTGACAATCCAGGAAGGAATCTTGATGGTTTCTCCTTCTCCAATGGCACAGACACACCTTGAATAAGATAAAGACGTGTCTCAGCTGTTCTGTAGACTGCAGACAGCTTCTGGGATACAAACTGTAACCAAGACTGGCTGATGATCCAAACAGTGTTTCTCAAGCATCCCTCAAATGAAGGCTTGCTGCGGGGAAGACTGATGGAGGGTGGAGAACTGCTGGACTCTGAGGCTGTTTTGACTGGGGTGTCGACACTAGGCCCTGTCCAGAATGGATCTGGAGATGATACTGAGGGGAAAACGAGGAGCCTCCAGACCAGACATGGAGCCTGCCAGGGCCTCCTGAGCCTCTGTAAACCCTCCAATGTTCTGCTTCCTTGTGCCCGAGGAATGCAACAACAAGCTCCAACACATCAGTGGTCTTAGGCGTGTTTCATTACTGCCATTGACAGCCTTTGTTCTCCTTCTAATTTTCCAATTCAGAGGCTGCGATTCAAACCACATTTCTCCGACCGTGCGTCTTTCCATTATGTCTGACGCAGCCATATTAGCATTCCAAAAATGTTAGATGAAAGTGCAAGGCTGAACAGGGCTTACAAATTCAAGTGAGGAAGAGAATATTCTATCTTAAAGCTTGTGTAGGTAACATTGGAGAAACCAGAAAGGAGTACGCTAGATTTCAAAAGTGATCCAACTAAAAAACCCAGCCCAGCGTTGCCAACTCTTCTCCAATGAAAGTAGCTAGCAGCACGAGCTCCAAAAGCCCCTAAATCTAGAGAGGAAGTCGCCAAGTCAGCAACACTGACAGAACGTCCCTTCAGGTCTCCCTCCAAAGACACTCCCCCAACATTATCATTAGGTAGGTAGACAGGTAGACAGTCCGTCCCTTAAGGTCTCCCTCCAATGGAGGAAGATACTGGTGACAAGCAATGAGTGCACGCAGGTAGATAGGTAGGTAGACAGGCAGGCAGTTAGGTAGACACGCAGGTAGGGCGGCATTTCCCTCGGGCCGATTGAAATGATTTGACGGTTTTATTACAGTCCTGCGACAGCCACAGATAGCAGATTTCTTTTCTTTTTTTGTCCGAGTATTTCGTTTATTGATTGCTGTCGGGATGTAATGAGAATTTCAACGAATATAACAGAAATGTTTCCAAAATCTTTACCAAACCTAGCTTTATTGTAACTCTCACTAAATATGATGTGAACCGAGGAAATACATATTAGACAGAGGTCAGTGAAAACTGTCGGATCCCCAATTAATGAAACCCTCTTGAATGGTTTGGCAATCTAGCTGCCAAATACATTAAGAACAGTGAGTGCCTTCCAAGTTATTTGGTAAAGTTCTCCTAAAGCATTATAAAAGGAAAGAACTACCAGAAATAATAGAGCACACAGCCTAAGATAATTATCTGCAAGAATGTGATGTTACAGTGTGTAAACATCTGCAAATCAAGACTTGAACTGCATGGCAAAAATCAAACACGGGACTAAAAAATGTTGGCCGCAACATACACCCCACAACATTAGGTTCTGCGAACACCGTCACAAAGTGACATAAATGGATATCCTATAAATGGAAGCCACTGAACAACTTGGCATTATGCTGCCCGTTTCATAAACTGGGATTACAGTAAAACATAAATATACATGGGATGATATTTTGATAGGGGGCTTAAGCTTTAACCACCCAGGGGGGGGAAGCATTCTTCATTTGTCCAGCAGTGCAGTGTGTCTGTGTGAACTGAATCCTGAAAACATGGGAGACCACCCAATCAAGAGGGAAGTGCCAATAAACCGCCAGTGAGCGGTTTAAGTGTTGAGAAGCTGCTCTTTTCATGTGGTGCATGCATTTCAAAACTGAAGCTTTCTGTCCTTCGATCTCTGAACTGTTTGGCTGGCACCGTCTTTATTGTGGCATTGGAGGCTGTTCAGTGTCAGCGACCTGTTCTTCATCTTCCACATCATTACCGGTGCCTGCTCTTAACCCACTTCCACCGTGGTTCACATAAGGACAAAGTCCAGCAGGGTTTTCTCTGGAGAAGTTGCTGACAGTAGTTTTTCACTTTTAGCTCCATGATTTCAGCCGCCTTTTTGGTTCCAGTGTCAAAACAGTGACTGTGCATCTATTCTGATAAGGCTAGCAGTGTTTCTCACATGATTTTGAGAGACTTTGGTCAGCTCGGCCCCTCTAGGGGGAAGCGGGGGCATGCTCCCCCCGCAAGAAAATTTAGTACATTAGTTAAATGCATCAATCTGATGCACTTTGAGAGCAAAATTAAGAGGCTCGATCTATGAAGAACTTTGTGCTCTGGTAAACAATATTGTGCTCTAGAAAACAATTCAATCATAAACACATTGGTTGTATAGATAGAAATTGTGATGACGCAGCAAAAAAGTCACACCCACAAAGCATGGTGAATGAGACGGGCTCCGTGTTTCAAGACCGGTTGGGCGGGTTGCCAACATCGGTGTAGACCGCTGATGCACTGAGGACAGTTGCGCCGGGAGCAGGGGCTGTGTTTCCCATGAATTACCTTGTCTGGGTGGCGGCTCGCCATAGTCTAGGCTGGCTGGCCCTCACTGAGCGCATTTGCTCCGTGATGGTGCGCACACTGCGCATCAATCGGCTCGGAAAGACCCAGGGGTGAAAGTGGCTCATGGTTCCCGCCGTCAGCTTTACAGCACTCCTTGCCCTTTCTCGGTGCTCGTTGTGCCCTCTCTCCCTGCGAGGAGGGAGGTGCATCACTGTTCTTGGCGCGACTGTAAACCTGGGAAGACTGTCCTCGGGTCTGCGGCGATGTCGGCAACCCGACCCGTCTTGAAACACAAAGCCCGTCTTGTTTACGAGTGACCTTTTTGCTGTGTCATCACCATTCATATATATATACACACACACAACAGTCCTGCATTCAAAATGTTATTTAAATAACAAAACAGAAGTATTAGCATCAAAATATACTTGAAGTTCCAAAAGTAAAAGTACTCATTATGTAAAATGTCTCATTTCAGAATAATATATATTATATCATTGGATTATAATTATTGATGCATTAATGTGTTCATCACTTTAATGTTGCAGATGGTAAAGGTGAAACAAATTTGAACTACTTTACAAAATAATATCTAATCTTATCTTATGAATCTGAATCTGATTGTAGCTAGTAACTAATATTGTAAAATAAATGTATTGAAATTAAAATGTTACCCAGTGGAGTAGAGGTATAAAGTTACATAAAATGGAAATACCAAAGTTAAGTACATGTACCTCAAAATTGTACTTAAGTACAGCACTTGAGTAAATGTAATTAGTTACTTTCCACCACTGTTAGAGCACAAAATTGTTTACTAGAGCACAGAGTTCTTCATAGATCTAGCCTTTAATTTTGCTCTTAAAGTGCCCCAGATTCATGCATTTAACTTTAAAATTATAAAATATTCTCCCGGGGGACCACGTCCCTGGACCCCCTAAAGGGTCTGGTCCACCAACCACAGTCTCACAAAATCCTGTGGGACCGGGCAAGGCCACCACACTCTAGGTAATTAATGGGAAATGCTGGATAGTTTGCTATGATAAATGCTCCATTTCAGCAGTGTTTTGTTGCACATTAAGTGATAATGTTTAATTAATTCTCTATTTTCGTTTGTAGCCATGGTAATATTTTTGTGTAATGTCAGCTCGTCAGTTGTCTGTAGATATCAGGATGATATCAAGAGACACAAACATCAGAAGCAAATTAATTAGTGCAGACTTTTCTGTTCTATCCGTGCTGAAAATGGTTATTAAAGTGGATGTCCTGTTAGGTGTTCAGCTGTTTAGGATAACCCATATTTTCTGAATATGCATAACAATCAAAGTCCTGCAGGCGGCGCATGTCTTACATAATCATTTCTTAACAATCTTTCACACCAAGGCCTAAAAAATATTATGTTTCAATCATGTTGTAAACTCCCTGCATTTTGATGGGAGAAAAAAATTTATGAAAATTGTGAATCGTTCCCAGGAGATTTTATATGTTGGTCATATCACCTACCAGGGTAGTCCTTAAATCAGTCTGAACACCAGTATCAGCTCATCCACAAGACAAGGGAGTGTCTTATGGATGTCGTGGAAACATGAGGCCACCATTTCACCAATTCAGTGTTTTACTGTGATTGAAGTCATTCTGAGGAACAGTGAAGAGGTGTATCCTACCCGGGTCTCCAGCTCAGAGGGGAACTTGGTTTGGAAGTGGCACACAGTGCCGTTGGTATAATCTCTCTGAATGAAGACTTTGGCAGCGATGGCTGCCTGTTGCCTCATGTCCTGCAGGCTGTGGGTCTGTGAAAACAGGAGATTACAATTAATACATGATCACACGTTGATACAAGACCACTCTGGAGTCTGTCTATTCATCAGTGAATACACTACTGAGCAGGTTTTATTTATAATAACGGTATTTTGTATTACAGCTGTATAATTAATTGATGTTCAATTAAAGCTTCCGACGATTATGAAAACAAGATGATCGACACAAAAAGATTATTGTGCCACATTCCATTTCGCAATGACGCTCAAGTTTTATCTTGTGTCAGTGCGGGATACGTTTTTTTAGAGGTGTCATCACTATTCATATATATACAACCAATGTGTTTATGATTAAATTGTTTACAAGAACACAAAGTTCTTCATAGACCTAGCCTCTTAATTTAGCTCTCAAAGTGGGTGATGATGTTAGTCCCCATATTAGCCATTTCATTGTAGTGAGAAACTTGACCTCCCTGTATAAAATGACCTATTGTGCCCGCTAGGATAATCACAGCCTCGTGAAACTTTACAGCCACAAACAACAGACCTAGAGCATTCATAGGATGGATGGCTTTCCTAGCTAGATCGACAACAAAAGGGTTTCTGAGCAGTTTACACAACAGAATTGCTCGCCATCCAATCGCCGAAAAATGCAATTCTTGCAGAGATTTCCAAATGTCAAAAGTTTATGATCCCAAATCACAGCATGGCTTTTTTTCTCTGGTGTTCCTCAAGGTCTTGGTGTCTTAATGTTGTATTTTAGAGGGATTATTGATCGTATCAATTCGCCAGTGGTAAAAATATTGTTAAATTTAGCACCAAATCTTTGTAACAAATGGTACCAAACCCAAAATTGATGCAAAAACTTATGAGACATAATAGAGCATGGGGATGACCATCATATACTTTGATAATAATGATCTAAACCCTTATAGACTGTCACAATTCATTTTGAATAATTAATTCATTCATATTTATTTCTGATTTATAACAACTAGACACACAGTGCTGAGCTGCACCTCAAATTAATCTTCCGGTTCCCAGCTTTCAGATGATGTACACCACTACTATGTGACATCTACTGTTGAGCTTCTATCTCCCCCTAAAGACCCCCTGTACCCCCCTAAAAATGACTAAAAACGGGTCTGTTGTGGGTCTCAGAGGGTTTATGACTAACACGATTATATAAGTGTCTTTTGGTTTTCTGGAGTTGCATCTAAACCTTCAGCTACAGACTCATCCCCTCTCGGCACAAAACAAAGCGCCTGGGTCAGTCCTCCATGCTGGTAGCCATCAGGCTCCACAACCAAGACTGACCCCCTTATGAGAACTAGGAGGACTTTAAGTACTTTAAACATGCACTATCTGCCTTTAAACATGCACTATCTGCAACCATCTTGGACTATAACCACTGGCTTTACACTATACATCCTATATACCACTTTATAGACTGCACATATGCACATACTACATGTATTTATTGACGGACTGTACACACTATGTTCACCCATTCACTCTGTATCATTTACATCTCTATTATTGTTTGAATAATTTCTGTATACCTTTATACCTCTCCTGTGTTTCACTCTGTTTGCTGATGTTTTCTGATGTTGCTGCTTTGATACCTGCATTTCCCTCCGGGGATTAATAAAGGTTCATCTCATCTTATCTTTTCTTAAACGCTGTTTTGTTCTGCTCTTCTGAACTGTTGTGAACTTCTATCAGAAGATCATGACGTCACACGACTAACGTTACTGTCACCAAACTATCCTCACTAGCGTTACCATGGTTACCTCGTCAGAAGTATATTGATATATGGTCTATATAACGTTAGCACATTGATAACTGCTTATTAAAACCCAACTAGCTGATATAACCACCCAGCTTCGCTCCTCGTTGAGATAAAAACACGTTGCACCCTAACGTGTTAGCACTGATACAACAACTAGCTACTAACGCTGCTGGTAAACATGAGCTACCGGCTGAGCGGTGAGCTAACATGCTAACGCTGCTCTTCTCCTCTCAACCAGACATATTAAACATTAATACACATATTCAATCATAATAATAAACACATAAAACGTCACATTAGAGAATAAACTGCTCACACACCACTGACATACTAATAAAGATAAGGTTAATCATAGTTATCTTACCTCTGCCATGTTGAACTAGATCTCTGTTTATGTTCCACTGACAGCTTTCAGCATGTTCTACGAAATAACACATCCGGGTGGGGAACTTGTGTGTAATAACAAAGGTTCCGGTTGTAGAGGACCGCTCCAGCCAAGATTCAAGATTCAAGATTCAAGATGTTGAATGAATGAATGAATAAAAGACTTTATTTCGAACATATAATAAATAAAAACAGATACAAAATAATAACAAACAAAACAAGAGTTATAGTGTCCGAAAAGGAGTAGGTAGAAGAAAAACTTATATTACCCTACCCCTTTCTCACTTCTCCTCTAATAACTCATATATCATAGAATGATAATATAATATAATATAAAAACTATCCCAGATTTATTTACATCCCAAGTTGAATATATGAACAGCATCCCAAGTTTATTTACAACCCACAAATACATCCGGAGTTAAAAAGTATATAACCAACCTTTAACACAACTCTTCTTCAACCATATACCTCCCAAAAATATCTTTCTTGTATAGCTTTTTAAATTGATTTATATTTGTGCTCCCCTTCAACCCATCACCTAACCCATTCTACAAATCCACCCCACAAATGTTTATTGTCACTCCGGTTATACAGGTACAAACGTGTGAAATACTTTTTGCTGGGAAGCTCCATTAAAATAATAAGTTATGTTACATTTACATTACAATTACATTTACATTACAATTATAAAAGGAAATACTTTGTACAAGGGCATATTAAGAACATATACATTAAGAACATATACAGTATAAGATATATTTTTGTGTGAGAAGGTGTCGTATGAATTATCTATATCTTTAAAAGTCTGATGGCCTGGGGGAAAAAACTGTTCCTCAGTCTGCTAGTGAGAGTCCTGGGGGTCCTGTATCTTTCACCAGAGGGCAGGAGGGAGAACAGGCTGTTGTGGGTGTGTGTGTTGTCCTTAATTAATTAATCATTAATTAACCAAGGAAGTCCTTAAAGGTCCCATATTGTAAAAAGTAAGATTTTCATGTCTTTTATATTATGAAAGATCATGCACCGATGCAGTGTTAAAATGTAAAATGTGTCCATACTTAACAATTAAATAACAACAACCGTTTTGGAAGTTGACTGAAGTTGAAGGCACTGAAATGAATGAGCACCAATGGTTGCCTGGAAGATCCAGCATCCTTTTAAAATGGTTGGGAATTGGCCGGGTTATTTGTAGTAAAACATGAACAAACACTGCTATTGTTCTTTTAATAATGCATGACCTTTTCTATGTAAGTCAGATGTTTTTTTGTTTAAAAATCAAGTCGGAGTCTCAGTTTGGGTTTCTGTTTCCACAACAGCATTAAGCCTTAATACCCAAGAGGGGCAGATGTTTCTGTCCTTTCCTTGGACCATCGCAGACCCAACAGCTGCAGTTGTGCAAGCAGACATATTTGCAATTTTGAGTAAAAATCCATCTTTAAAAAGGGCTTTGGGCCTAGAAATAAACTGTGTTTGAGAAAATACAGACACACAACAAAATGGCTTTCATATTTGGAAGACATATTGGGACCATCCAGATAGTTTGATAAGTTCAACAGCTAGCAGCAGAAAAACTACCCTCACTACATGCCTCTTTAGAGCAGTAGTATAACATCCTTGGCAAAGTCAAGACAGATTTTCAGCCTGTCAGGAGCTGTTGTTCAGTTTGGAGATCTGAGTTACTTACCCGTGAGGAATGCGTTTTTCACAGCCTGCCATCCCATGCATCACGAGGCCTGATCCCGGCTTTCAGGGGGTAATTAGTGGATCTGTATAAATGTAAAAATCCAACTATTGCTCCTGCGCTGGGTTTGTTTGTCTCCTGGCAAGGGGGTGGGCCTTTAAAGCCCCTCTCCTGTGTGGTGGCGGGTGTGGGAGAGACCACTAATGAGCACCATTTGGGCCATTCATTTACAACACATGCTGGTTAATAGCCCACGACAATAGTTTTACTACTGCTCAGGCCGCTCTTGCTGAAGTGGTTCTCTAATGGAAATACTACATCCTCAATAGAACCGCAGCTGGATCATTCAGCTCAGTAAATGTCACTCTTATTGGACTACATATACTGTATATATAAATTTATATACAAACAAATGGCAGGGAGAACAGGTTTTCCAAAATGGAGAGCATATCACTGAAGGTGTTTTCCACTGGGGCGTTGCAACAAAACATGCACTGTCATACTGTAAAGTGGAATAAAATTGGCCACCAAATAGCGTTCTGTGAATGTTAGTGAACGTTAGGGGTAGAGTTTAACCTGTGAAGTCTGTGAAGGGAAAATCTGCTCAATTATGCTTTTATGTTTTTCTGGTGATTTTTTAGTTTTGATGACTTTGCCTGAAGCACCTGTGTTTAACCGTAATGACTCACATCTCGACTCAAGCATTAAGCATTTATCGCCAAAGGTAGAGACAAATTAAATAGAACACATCAGAGTAGATGAAGCACCAAAGATGAAAAAAAGGGGATTTTCGCATCACCATTTTAAAGCAGAGCACCCCGTGTCCAGACTCCAGGCAGTATCCAAAGATCAAATCACTTCTTGACACAGTTTATTTCTCAGTTGGTGAAATGTAACTAAGTAGTGTATGTATTTCAGAAACAAACTCAAGTACAGTTTTGAGGTACACATACTTAAAGGTGCTCAATACATAATTCAGAGCATATGTGTTGCTTCCACATGGCTCTCAACTTGGCGACAGACAGAGCAAACAACGGCAACACACAGAGAGTGAGAGCAACATAATTCTCTCCTCTATATCTTTACATTGCAAATAGTTGTTGCTATATTAATGCTGTGAATTTAAAATTTAGCACCTTCACTACTTACTACTACTTGCTACTTTAGAGGGAAATACTGTACTTTCTATCCACTACACTTATCTGACAGTTATTACTTTAATTACTGCATTAGTAATAATGATCCCATTATATAATAAATAACAATATAACGTGTCAGGGGCATTTCTGCTGCACATTGGGCACTTTTACTATTGTTTTTTTGGGGGATTTGACTTTTACATATAAAGACAAAAATTTTAAAATCCTCTCTTTCGAGTATTAATTTGTGTTTGATATGTTTTTTACACAAAAGGTACAATTACATGTACATGCCTTGGCCTGAGATCCGCACATAGCCTACAGGAGTTCATCCAGACACAAGGCGGTTCCTTTAAAACTGAGATTTATAGTCATTTGACTAACAACTAGTGGAAAGCCTTGCCATGTTCATGTCCTTGACAGAAAGTTATAGCTGCTTCTGCAATTTGAAATCCCTCTATCCCTTAATGTACTCTCTGGCCCAAAGCTCCACACTGCTTCCCTGTGAACATGCAGCGACAGCCAAGTAGAAATAGCAGCAGCAAAAAATATTGCTGAGCTGTTTCTGACAGCAGCCAGTGTGCGCATTTGTTCCAGGTATTTTACTACATTCACGTTATGAAGAGGTGTCATGGGATGTGTGCCTTTTAGTGACCTCTGTTGGCAGCTTGGAGGAACCGCAGCAAGTTGAACAGATCTGGCACATGTTTGCATGTAACTGAACAATAAAGTCACATTTTAGGCTTTTTAACCATGAATCGCCCAGGAAGGACAAATAAATGTCGGAATACATAAATAAATAAAAATAGAAATGTTGAAAGACACAAATAACTTAATAAATATTTTTATTTTTTTTGTATTTTATTCTATTTTTATTTATGTATTTATACTGCTTTGGATTGAGGTTAGTACAACCTTATTAACATATAGACACAGATGTAAATAAAAAAATAAATGTAGAAATCGTTTATTTTATGCAATCAATTAGTATTTATTTCTGTGTTTACTTCAGATTTGATTTATTAATGGCCATGTTTATGCATATATTCCTGCATTAATGTATTTATTTCTTTGCATATTTATTAATTATTAAGCCATTTGTCATCCTCCATAGTCAGCCTCTACTGCTGAGCAGCTGAAAATGTCAGCGTGCGGAGGAGTGCGTGGACTTTTTGTTCCAAATCAGGCTGCTAAATGAAAGCCAGAAAGCTCAGCACCTGCCCACATAATTATTTAGCCATTGGCATTTGTTGACAACCACATTAACCACTATAGACAACAGGCAAATTAACTCTGGGATAATCATATAATCTTATAATTTAGGCCGTTAACATTAAGTATAAAGAAGTGGGATATTCTTCAAAGCGACGTATAAATTAAAGAATTGAGAAATTTGCTGTATTTCATGCATGAATGCCTCAGTCACACATGGTTTATGTGTAAAGGAGTCCCTCATGCCACCCTAAATTACCAGTCTAATGACATGACGTTATTACCTCACCTCCTAACTGACTAACATCAGTTGTGGTCGACAGTATAGCATTCAACAGACCGTGGAAATTTAAACAATCACTTTCCTCAAGATGCCTGGAAGGATTTAAAGTGAAACATACATGCCTCTAAATGTTTATTGGCTGTTTAATATCCTGTTTAGGGTGTCTTTTTATCAGTTTGCTGTTGTTAAGTCCCTTGGTTAAGTCACCGTTTCCTGTAGGTACCAGTGTTCCCCTCCTCCTGTAGCCGCTCTGTTTCACTGGCCCGTGAAGAAATACAAATGATCTAAGACAGAATCCACATAGCATATATTATGTGCTCATACGCACAACCTTTGCATCTGAAATTAATATTATACACTTTTGTTTTTGTCAAAAACCTGCAAAACGTATTGTGCGGTGCAAAATATGACACAGAATGGCAAAAGCTCCCTATTCATTGTAGCAGGATGTGGGTTACCCTCATGTTGGGCATGTTTTGACTGGGATCAGGGAGTCAGATTACCTCATATTTCATTCAGCCGTCTGAGAGGCATTAATCATCCCGTTAAATCCAGACAGTTTTATAGTGTTGTGTGTGAGAGTGCTTATAACTCACATAACTCTACTGCTCACTTAAGACCTATGTACCCAAATGTCCAACTTAACAAGCAGAAATCTCTGCAGCTGGCCGTTCCTTCGCAGCTCCAATGACCAAAACCTTCCTTCGCAAACACAGCGACCAAAACGTGCTCACTAATAAAGACATTTCAATTCTGTGTGTGTGTGTGTGTGTGTGTGAGTGATGTAAAACTATAGAACAAAGATCTGATACTGTTTATCTGCTGATTCCACCATCTGCTAATAAGATACTGAAGATACTGTCAGAACAAAACCTTCTTTCCAATTCACTGATTTACAGCTGGAAGGGTTTACTGGTAAAATACATTCAACAATATGAACTTTAATCCAAATTAATTCAGGATTGTGATTATATAGTAGTCAGGAAAAATACTTGATTATTACTTGGAATTTTTTACTCATGCGAACTTGCAGGAAATGTCTTCCTTACGGTTTTTAACAGGGCTTCTTGAAGAAAGTATGCTTTTGCATGCTCTGCTGACTTGCTGTGCACTGACTACAAGACTTAAGGTTAGGCTGACAATTAATGGAAATTATTCAAACTGTTATAATTCATTTGGTATTTTGATTAGATCTGGAAGGTTATTTGGGGATACTTTTATACTTTTATACTGGAAAAACAATAAATAAACATGAACAATATTTATATTTCATGTCATGCTTGCTATTGGTGAAACAGTGTGCTTTATGTTATGTGTTTCAGTAGCATATAACATGCTTATATTTAACCATATGCAGGCTTTAAGCTGTGAAGTTGTACTTGTCTAATTTTCCAATGCATTAGAGATAAACTATACAGCCATATTGCTTTACTGACTTTTAACAGTTTAAATAGATTTGGAAAGAGAGTTTTTGGTCTGATCACATGCTTACAATATTGCATTTGAAGTGTACAGTGTACACAACATGTGCAGCAGGACAGAATCATCTTACAGCAGAAGAGAGAAGCTTGGCTTGCGTCTCAAGGAAGAGACCAAAACAATCATGTGGTGCTGATTGGTAGGATACACACAGATGTTGTAGATAAATGTTGTCGCCTATGGCAACATGCTTACCCTCCCATTAAACAAAGCAGACTTTGTGCTAAAACTGATTCCACTATAAAAAACATATCCTTAATCAAAAGCTGTATTTCCCCATTAAATGTTTGATCAGCAACACAAATGTCTTGTTTGTATACTGTCTCTTTCACTTTCATTCAATTCATGTCCTGTCGGTCCCTGCAGCAGGTAACATGGCTTCAGATTCTGCAGAATGTCATTAACAGAAGCGTGGGAGTTTCTTTTAGTGTTTAGTAAACTGGTGGAGTAGCAACAGTCATAATACGCCTGTTTTGGCAATGCAACCTGACACAGTTTTGTTTTACACTGACTGTATGTCGCCATTGGTTTTCTGATTATCTGTGTTTTCGAAGGAGTAATTGGGTCGGGGGTCATACGGAAAAATGAGCCACATGCAGTCGACCGCGATGTTTAAAATTTAAAGAAAGTGTTTGCAGATTTTTATGGGTGCTTTCACATGTTTGTGGAGGCCGGTGCAGCTTCAGAGTCTACAGCTTAGCAGCTCGGTGAAGCTGTAGCATATCAACGTGCTAACATGTTCAGCGACGACTCGAACATACTGACGTTTAGTATAATTTTTACCATGTTTGCCATCTTAGTTTGGCATGCTCACATTTGCTTATTCGTACGAAACAAAAAGTACAGCTGAGTCTGATAGGAATGGAAAATCAGGCTTCTACCCAATAGTTATTGAGATATTTCTGTAGTGCAGTCTGTAGTGGAGGAGTGACCGACTGACTTGTTTTTGTCTTGCTCAAAGCAAGCGAACTGACTTTAGCTTCCGTGCCCCAATCTAAAATAAATGCATCTCCATTTGTCGTTGTCTTGGTCTGCTATTGTGGTTTAAATCAACTAATGGGATTATTTTGGCCATAGAGCAGCTCTGTTTGTAGTTAGCATAACTTCAGTCCGCAGTTTACCCTCAATACCTCAGAGCTTTTAACCACCTCATACGTTATTCCTGTCCCTCGTCACATGTGACGGACTGAGAACATTCAGCCCACAGTAAATGTCAACCCTTTGCACAATTTGAAATCGCTCAGGGGATTAATTGCATGGTATTGTTTGGACTTCTCACTGCTCTGTTTCTGCTCAGTACCAACTGGCAAAATTCTCACCCTTCTCAGAGAGAGCAAATTAGACTGATCAAAGCAAACCGCAGTCTTAAGACAGATCTCTCTCCCAACACTGTCGTAATTACGAGCTTCATAAGAAACATGATAGACAGTCACAATGAGTGACTTGCGCAAACCAAGCTGTCTAGAAGACCGATCGTGTTTATCCCTCAAAAACCGAGCCATGGTCCAAGATTGAATCATCTTCTCGCTCCTCTGGCTTTCATTACCTCGTTCTTGGAACTCTTGTGTTCTTTTGTGGGGGAAATGGTACATTCCTTGTAATTTCATGCAGCGATTGCCAAACAATAAGGTGCTGGAAAAGCCTGGTGTCAGAGCGGGCTCACATAGGGACTATTGTTATAAATGACCCCCCCTTCAAGAAGCCCCTCTATATCTTGAGATATATATATTTTTAATTCTTATTCATTAGTAATGTTAAGTTAAGGAGTAGTTAATGAGAATATTTTTCCTCAAGTGTTCTATTGGATCTAATAAACTGTAGCTGGTAATTTTGAGGTGCAGACATGTTTCCAATACGCTCCAAGATGAAAGCAAATTTTATGACCAAATGTTAAATAAAAACCAATGGTGCAATCATACTTCCATGAGAATCTGTAGAAAACACACTGGAAGAAATTATTGAATGTAATTGTCCTGAAAGGAATGAGTCAATAAGTTTAAAGGATTGTTTCTGATTTGTCTTAATTCAATACTCACATGTGTGTGATGTATGTACGTTGAGAGAAGAATCACTCCTCCTGTCCCATAGTGGGACTCTCCCTCCACTCGCCCTGTTTAAACATCCCAATGCAAATACTGGAGACGTGACAGGAGGCCATATGTTGTGAATTGAACCTCGAGAAACTTGCTGGCGCCGCCCACCACTACTCAAGAACACAAAAAGTGCCCATCAGCAGGATATGCACAAGTTAACTGGTTCCGGTTCCTATACTGTCTGTGTGTTGAAGTGTCCTTGAGCGAGAGATACTGAACCCCAAGTTTAGGGAGCTTTACAGCAGCCCACTGCTCCTAAGGATGGGTTAAATGCAGAGGTCAAATTTCATGTTCCTGTATGTACTGTATATGACGAATCTAATAAAGTTTAAGTTGAAACCAGAAAATAACTGCTCAATCAGAGCTGAGTATGTAAGTGTAAGTGCTCAGAGCAAACAAGCTCCAGGATCTTAATGCTGCATTCAGACTATAATTATGAGCAACTAAGTGGGAAAAATGGTACACATCAGCCACCAAGTTGTAATCCTGAGTCAGTGATACCTGAAATTTCTGACAGCTACGATATCTCCCACATGGTGAAAAGAACTTTAGAAGTACAACGGCGTACTGGGACATTGTAGGTAACATTTTTAGATAATTACGGAGCCAAGGGGGTAATATTTCGAGAAACAACTCAGAATTTCTGAGATAAAGTCGTAAATTAACAAGAAAAAAACTATATATGTTGTTTTCTTCTGAATGGGCCCAATTCATGGCAATGTCTCTTCAAAGTCCTGATACTGATGATAATATGGTGTTTCTGGGCTAAAATCATGAGTATTTCTTTATT
Source organism: Sebastes umbrosus (assembly GCF_015220745.1). Taxonomy (NCBI): domain Eukaryota; kingdom Metazoa; phylum Chordata; class Actinopteri; order Perciformes; family Sebastidae; genus Sebastes; species Sebastes umbrosus. Next base: position 10,167,197 of record NC_051276.1, read on the forward strand.
GCAAAGTATAATTTAATTAGGTCATCCACTGCATGCATAACACACGGCAAGCTGTTGCGTCTGTGGTGTGATGAGGTTGATCAAACCTGTGTGAAGTGATGTAGTTCCTCGTAAATGTATGACTTTATAATCTCAGAGAATGTATGAGCTTTTTTCTCGTAAATTTACGACTTCAATCACGTAAATTCTGAGTTTTTTCTTGGAATATTACCCCCTTCCCTTGGCTCTATGATATATATATATTTTTTAATGGCAATAATATGCCATGGTACAGAAGTGTCAACAATCTGCAAAGAAACATGGCTGCAAAGCCTTCACTGTTGGTGGTAAGCTAAAACAGCTAAATCAAATCCAATATTAACACATAGAATAGATTAAGGTGATTGAAAATAAGTTATTTTGTTGGCATCTGCTTTCACTTGTTATCAAATTGCCACAGATATGTAACACAAAAAAAGAAGCTCATTTAGGCTGTTTAAAAAGTGTGACTACATGTTGAACCCACAATTAGAGGTTGGGGAGAAAATCCACAGTCCTCAATACTTTCAGAAATTGTGAAGTTTAGCCAAGGTAAATAAGAGTCTTCAGCAGTCTGAGTTTGCCAAATCAAGTGGATATCTTCCAAAGATACAGTCTTTTAGCATGACATTCCCTACTTGCTGCAGCTCAGCAAGGAAACACGGTTTGGGGAAACACAAAGAGGGAATTGCATACATGAAAGAGTGGAACTTTGAAAACGACCCACTTGTTTTAGCTAACTCAGACATGGCATTTTTGCTCAGAACAAGGACCGTGGATTTTGTCCCTCATTTATTATCGTGTAGTCTCACCAGGAAGGGATCACTTCATGGCCTGTATGGACAGGAGGAATAATTAAAGGAACCAAGAACTCTTCATGTATAGGTATGTGAGTACAGTATCAAGATTGACAAAAACTTGAGACAAGTAAATCCAAAAAAGGGAACTGTCTTCAGTTCAAAATCAACTTTTAAAATTAAGCATACTGTATTCTTGAGCATGAAAATTCATTATTAATCTTGGAAATAGTTCGATCTTAAGGTCTTCATCGGTTGTCAAGGAGACAAGGAGGATCTTTCTATATCAAGGAGGTTGACCAAGAACAAGTGGGTAAAATCATCAATAAATTAAGCTATTTAAATGGAAAGGATCTGTTTGGGTTGGATACGGCACTAATGAACACACACAGCTCCACCCTGATCAAACCTATAACACATCTAATAAAACCTCTCCATCAGAACTGGTTAATTCCCCACAAAGCTGGAAAACAGCAATCATCAGGCCAATAGACCAATTTGTATTCTACCTGCTTTCTCAAAAGTCCTGGAAAAAGTTATTGCAGAACAACTAGCTGACCACCTCGAAACAAACAAACTCATTCATCCTAAGCAACTTGGATTTAGGCAAGGATACTCAACAAAAATGGCCAACTGTTACCTCACTGAAAACATTAAGAGCTCCCTAGACAAGGGTAATGTGGCCTTAAAAAGGCTTTTGATACCGTGAACCACGACATACTCCTGAACAAAACTAGTACCTTTAAATTTTCAGAGCCAGCAACAAGCCGGTTTGCATCATATCTCGAATGTAGAAAGCTACGTGTTAAAGTTAATGAAAAATATTCAATCCCCCAACAATCCAGAATGGGTATTCCACAAGGCTCCATCTTGGGCCCGCTGCTTTTCAGCGTATACATAAATGACTTACCATCATGCTGCAAAACAGCTGGATGTCAAATGTACGCTGATGACACAGCCATTTACGTGTCAGCTAAAACTCCTTGTGTAGTAGCAGAGACTATCTAATGAAATGGAGGGTGTATCACAATGGCTCAACAATAACCATTTAACCTTGAATCTTAAGAAGACTGTGTCAATGTGTTTCTCAATTAGAAGGAGAGCACAAGATAAGCTTACAATCAAAATGGATCAAGAGGAAATAAAGGAAGTCAGTGATTTTAAATATCCAGGTGTCATCTTGGATTCACAACTCAAATTTGATAAACATGTCTTATGCAAGACATTAAAGGTAAATCTGAACTGTTTCAGAATGATACGACAATACATACCCATAAAGGCAGCTCAACTGTTTATGCATGCCATGGCATTTTCACACTTGTCTTATTGTTTTACTGTAGCGAGCCAGTCTTCACAGTCAACTGTCAGACCTGTTGCATCGCTATAGAAACAAGCACTGAAAATAATGGATCAAAAACTAGTGAAATAGCACCACTGTATAATTCTGTAAAAGTATAAGCTGCTCATTTTTTAAAGCTTTATCAAGTTCTCTTTTATCAAATAGATTTTTAAATGTGTGAACAATCTCGCCCCAGCTGTATTTTCTCCATATATCACAGAAAATGAATACCAATAGAGGCCACTAGGAGATCACCAAATGGTAACTGCAGAGTGGCAAAAGCAACCTTCAGTCAGTCGTATTTTTCAGTAAAAGGAATACATTTCTGGAACGCTCTAACAACGGAAAGCAAAGTAACTGACCTGAAAACGTTTAATGAAAAGGTGAAACACTGGCTGAAACTAAACCACCAAATCACTTATTTTTGATTGGGAACATACATATGTAAAATTGATTGTAAAGTAAGATGTTGTAATATGTGATTTTATGTATGATGTTGTATTATGTATTTTTATTTTTTTCTTAAAAGCCTAACCAGGGACAAGGTCTGCAAATTAGCTACAGCTAGAAGTTCTATATACATTGCATCAATTGCACTTTAATTAAGTGTAACAATGCCTACATGTATTGTCCCTGTCAAATAAATGAATACATAAATAAATGGCTCAGTTGTTATCACTTAGCATACTTCCATACTTATGTCAGATGATGACAACTGAGCCACCTCCATGACAAATGGGAAAACTCCATCCACTGATGAAGACCCGAAAATGCAGTTGAAAGACTAAAAAACGCTAGAAGGTGCACCTTGAGTCAAGATTATTTGGTCAAAATACAGTATTCTCTTTATATGACCGTGTAGTGAATTACACAAAGTGACTGGTGTGAGACCAAAGACACAGAAAAGTAGGTCATACCTGAGTCCAAGCACCGCACCACACTGTGACCATGAAAAAAACATCATGCTTTCTGATGTTTTGCATTCATTTGTAACAAGTATTATGTAACAAAATCACAACTTTGGAGAGTGTGGGCTGCTTGCTGGTGGGGCTGCAGGTAAACTGGGAGGTAAAGTTGAGCGGGGGCGTAACAGCAGACAGTATGTACCTTATAGGGAGCAGTTAAAAAGCACCTCAGTGGTCCCCGGGGGGAGAAAAGTCTCATTGATTGGTGAATGGTTATGGAAATGCCATGTACAATGACCCTGAGATCAGCCACCCTCGAGCCCCCAAACAAATCCATGGGGTCTGACTATGGGGAGCTGGATAGAAGGCAGGGGGAGCAGAGGAGGAGGGGGGTTATAACCATGTGAAACCAGCCCAAACAAAGACTCCCTGTTTCTCGGGCCAGACAACCCCCACCTCTCCGAGCAAGATAAATAAATAAATACAAATGGAAAAAGAAACCATATACGCCCACTGAAGAGAGTGACTGACAGACAATTGAAAAGACAAATTGTTACATTGTCTTTGGGTGGGGGTGGCCAACGGGTTGATGCGCAAAGGTAATTACGAGGAGACGTGGACCAGGGGGTCAGGGGTCGGAGTATGTGTCTGACCTCAAGTTTTAGGCCATCACTGGGGAAGAAAGAGGCTCTGAATTGGGCCAATGTCTCTCTTAACCCTTTAGCTAACTCCTGCATTGGTCACCCGCTGACACAAAATGTCTTAGCTCTCTTTTGGAGGGTTTTCTTTTTCACTTTCAATACTCTTTCTTTCAATACCCCTTCTCGAGGAAAAAAAACAAAACAAAACAGCAGCTTTTCTCTGGCTGAGCTGAAAAACGCTGACGAGGCATTTGTCCTGCAGCTACTCACCCATGTTTGATTTAATTGCTTTTCCACCCCTCTGTGCCACGGCTCTCAGCAGCCGGCTCTGACGGACAGTGCTGGAAGCCGGAGGGGAAGGTACTGTTATTTTGACAGTCAGGCGAGGAGACAAGGTTGACCTGACCCACGCTCACTTGGCTGGCTTTCCCATGGTGCTGAAGGGGCTGGGAACGGGATCGCTGGGAATAGCTCCAGTCATCCCCACGTCTCTGCCTCTGCTACTGGGATTCAAAGGGCCTCCTTAGGTTAAAGGGAAGCCTGAGTTAAGTCAAGAGCACATCAACATTAAGGCATTAACACACCAAGCCGCCGCTGGCCCAGCCGTCAGACAGTTTGGTGTGGTGTGTATCGCACCATTGGCTCTAGTCTGTTCGTGTTGGAGTTTTTTTGGGCGATTTGAATGAGCTTGCTGAATCGGCGGCGGAGTTCGTCGGTGAGGGAAATCTCTCTGATTGGCTGTTCAGCTTAAGGCCCAGACACACTAAGCCAACATCAAAGAACTAGCGACGATGAAGGCCAACAGTTGCGATGCCTCATGTCCCCTTTGTCTTGGCCTACAAGTTGCATTTGAACACATCGCCAAGATGACAGCCGACGGCCAGTTAGCACACCAGCAGCCAACACGTAAACCTACCCATTCATTGTCAGGGGTTGCTGCTACCTTTCTCTGTGATCATTAATTTTAAATGTCATGATAGCTGATCACACAGCATATCTGTCAAACACCACCATGATGTTAAATAATGATTTGATCAGCACCACAGTCTCACATTATGAGTCTCACCTTTCATATGATACATGGTAATTTCATCAAAATAAGAATATTGACTGGAGTAGCTTTAATGCAAATAAACAATATGGATTGTGTGTGACAAAAGGTGAAATGTTGTACTTTGAATCAGAACCAGCAGTGCTTAAACACACTGAAAAGCAAAGCCCTGGACCTTGCAGCTTTTTTATACATTACATTTTTTTTTTCCCAAAAGTGAGACAACATATGCACTCCAATACAAGTTTGTGTTGTATGAAATATTAATAAAAAGATTGCATGAGTTTTGAGTTGGAGCGTAAGGAGGTAAGGGGGGAAGGGATCGTTCAAATGAGTTATGAATTTCCCAACAACGGGAAGCGGTGGAGACAATCTGCAGTTGTGGAGAACGGCTGAAGTCAGGGCAACATGCTGTCCTGATTAACTGCAGTGGGTTCCTGATGAACCCACACTGGGGTCGGTTTGGGGGTTGAAAAAAGGAAAAACAACTGGAAGGATTCCCATTTGGTTGTTCTAAGACAAGAATGATGCATTTGGCCTGCATCACCCGAGCTGTGTGCAACAGCTCTTGATAAAATGCAGTAAAAACCCCGCTGGCGTATACCGGCACTTTCTCTGGACAAAGTTTAATGGCCACCACTGTAGCAGCTTACCTCCGCTGACTCCTGTTATTCAATACTGCAACAACCGGACGGATCATTTAACATTAATTTAATCTAATCTAGTATGTAGCTCGCAATTGCAATTTGTGGCTTCACTGATATGTGATTGTTTTACATCTCCTGCCATCATGTGAGCTGGAGCACCAGTAGTAATGATGTAGAGCTTTTATTTGCATTTGAAAAGCTATTGGCTATATTCTCAGTGACCACAGTATGGGCAGTTTCCAGAAGAAGAAAAGGCCCCACACAGTCTCTATTTGAGTAGAAAGCAGTGTGTGTGTGTGTGTGTGTGTGTGTGTGTGTGTGTGTGTGTGTGCGTGTGCGTGTGTGCGTGTGTGTGTGTGTGTGTGTGTGTGAGGGAGGAAGGGGGGAGAGCAGCTGGGTTTGTTTACCGTTGCACACTTTAGTTGCAGCGTTACTCTCAAGGTGAGGGATGGGACATAATCGATCAGATGATAAATGGCTCTAAATGTGTTAACGAGAGGGCAGGGCAGTCTTTTAGCTTGTGCTGTCACAAAGGCTCATTAATTGTAATGTTTATGCATGTTAATGTTATCCAGAACACCTTGTGTGAGCGCTGCTTTGTGTCAGATGGACAGCATGCATCACGGGAGAGCCTGTTCGAGCTGCTGCGTGGGTGTCTGGGAGAGCTGGGCGGCTACAGAGCCCATCTCTGTGTGTACACAGCGCTGTGTGCCCGGTGCACTGGAGAGGTCCTCGACTGCTTTCACTCAAGTGGTTTACCTACCTTGTTAGAGTGCTGCAAAGATGGAAAATTGCTAAAAGGGCCCCATAAAGCACCTCCAGACTGCTATCCATCTCAGCTGTAAATGCTTTTTCTCGCGTCACAATGTTTAGATGTCAAGTCAATGTGGAACACATTGTTAGAGCATAAAATGGAAAACGGAGTGTTAAAGCTTTATTTAACATGTGAAAATAAACCCATGCTATAAGCCTACATCATGTCACATAACACAAAGTTGAGCGATCGCAAGAGCGTTCCGTCATTGCTCAGTAATAGACTGTAACGGAGGCTAGTATGCTTCAAACAAAGGGTTTTTCTGGTTGTCAAGCAGCACCTGAAAGACAGTCCAAAGACATGCATTATACTATTTTACCACCAACAGTAAGCAGCTAATCCAAGCACAAATCTATCTCCATAAAAGGATAGTTCTGGTTTATTACAACTTGGGTCTTATTTTTGTAGTTCTGGTCATCATTTCTATCGGTTTTGGTAGAATTTGACTCCTCAAAGTAATGAGTCTGACCTGGGAACATGGCGACATCAATACAACTCAGTTTGACTGGGCAAGAATTAAAGCAGACAGACAGATTGTAAGCAAGCTGGTAGTTTAGCCAGATTATCTAAACCACTTTATTTAAACTGATAACAATTTCAAAAGTGAGTGCACCCGAAATGTCGGTAATGGTGCCTCATAACAGAGGAAAACGATGTGCGCACATCTACGGTAAATACTGTAGGTCAGAAATTAACCGGGAAGTCGGTCTGTAAACTGTGACGGATGTTTACAACTGACAGTGTGGGTAATAATTTTACCAGTCGCCTATGTTTTTCATAAACCCGTATGATTGACTGCTCGTCTTTCTTGCCCCATCAGACTTATTTTACTGATGTCACCGTGTTCCCAAAATCTCAGCAAAGTAATGAGTATAAAGTAATAATCGTACTGATAGAAATGATGGACAACACTACAAAAATAAGAGCCACCATGACTAATGAACACCCTTTAAATGTGGCTTGACATTTTTGATATTATAATGGTGAAGAGAGCAGGCACTTTAGCAGAAAACCAGCACTCTGTCCAGAGAAAGTTCACCTTCCACAGCAGCTGGATTCTCGCGATATCATGCGAGATCACGAGATCAATCGAAAATCCATCTCGTCAGGCTTCAAGCGATGCGTTTGTGTCCGAACCACAGAGGTTCAGACCAATCAGCGTCCTGTGAGGATACTAGCAACTACGGACGTGGTTTTAGTGTGTGTGACGACACAGAGAGGCGACTCATTCTAAACAACAATGGCGGCTTCTGTAGAGGTTAACGTAGACGGCTGCAGTAGCATCAGTTCTATCAGAACTGGAGACTATTTCGTCATTGAAAGAAGAGCAAAGAACGACACTGAAGGCTTTTCTAGATGGAAAAGATGTTTTCTCTTCTCCTGACTGGCCTCGGCAAGAGTTTGATTGACAGATGGTTCATCCAATCACCTGCCATGTCTTTTTTGAGCAGTGCCTGCCCTTTTCCAAACAGTTTCCAGTGATGGCTTCTCAGATGGTTCTGTGCAACAAACCATCCACCTTTCTTTAAGAGAAAGGTGGACACACAAACATTAGATGTTTTTTCCTTGTTGTCCAAAGTTGGTCCAAAGAATCACAGACCGGCCTGGTTGATAGGTCAGACTGTGATGTGAGGAGACATCTGAAGATCACTTTTCCCAAGCAGCTTCCTCTCAATGCCATTTGGATCCACCAAAGTGCAAAAGTCACCCAGTGCAGCATTGAACATTTGAAAACAAAATCCTGGTTGATTAAGACTCAGGCTGAGTGAGTAGAAGATAATATCCAATTGTAAATTAATACCATGAATTATGATGATGAATGGAGCATTGCCGGGGCTGAAATCAAGTCCATGTAATTTTTCACAGATGGATGATTTTAAGCTAAAGTCCTCCTTCCTAACCACATATACACAGTCTCACTTCCTTCACTGTGATGTCTCAGTTTTTAGATCTCAGTGTCTTTCAAGATGATTATTCATGATGGTTTTCTCATGTTCTAATGGAATCTTGGCAGGTTTGAGAGCGCAAATTGAATCATGATGAAACCATTTCATCGATACAGCTACATAACTGCTGTGGACATGGCCACAGAGGAAGGTTGGCTGGAGATATCTGCAAATTGAAGAAGGGATTGTGGTAGAGTAATGTGGTTTGCAGAATTGCAGATAATCAATTCTTGCACAACGCACCACTATATACAGTATATAGAATATAGTATATACATATATAGCTGTCAGTGTGTCAGTGTGCTGACTTGACTGTGACTTGCCCCAAACTGCATGTGATTATCATAAAGTGGGCATGTCTGTAAAGGGGACACTCATGGGTACCCATAGAACCCATTTTCATTCACATATCTTGAGGTCAGAGGTCAAGGGACCCCTTTGAAAATAGACAAAAAAAAAGATTTATAATTAAACTCTTAAAAATCCGACGGGCCGCCATCGGGCCCGGCCGCTATTTGATCTTTCAGAGCTTGTAGCGGGCTCAGTTTTTTAGTGAAGATACTGGTATCATATGAAACGAGTAAACCTCAGGAATTCATTGGTACCAATCATGTCATACTAGCTTGTCATGAAGAAGGCTAAATAACGCTCCAAACTTACGCTAAATTTTGGCGAGGAAAAACTGTCGCAGCCATTTTCAAAGGGGTGCCTTAAACCTCTGACCTCCAGATATCATATGTGAATGAAAATGGGTTCTATGGGTACCCATGAGTCTCCCCTTTACAGACATGCCCACTTTATGATAATTACATGCAGTTTGGGGCAAGTCATAGTCAAGTCAGCACACTGACACACTGACAGCTGTTGTTGCCTGTTGGGCTGCATTTGCCATGTTATGATTTGAGCATATTTTGTATGTTAAATACAGTACCTGTGAGGGTTTCTGGACAATATTTGTCATTGTGTTGTGTTGTTAATTGATTTCCAATAATACATATATACATACATTTGCATAGAGCAAACATATTTGTCCACTCCCATGTTGATAAGAGTATTAAATACTTGACAAATCTCCCTTTCAGGTACATTGTAGTCTTCTGTGATCGTGTTTTTTTTTTTTTTTTATGAAATACTTTGTGATTGTGCTGCAAACCGTGGGGATGAGTAAAGTATCTATCTATGATTTTGAACAGATACTAAATTAATTTGCAATCAATCATAATTAACTATGGATAAACATGCGATTAATCATGATTAAATATTTTAATATATATAAGCAGGCTATTTCATCTTCCTGGACACAAATATTTCTTTTCATGACTGGCTTGCAGACAGAAAACATGCGGGTGAATATGTGGTGAGAGCTGAAGAAGCAGCACATGTTATGCAACACACTGAGGTTTCCTCTGTGCTTTAAATCTATGGTCGTGCTCATCCACTATGAATCAGGGGGCATTGCCACAAATAAGCCCCTATTTTCCATTCCAAATTTGCAGCGGTTACTTGAACTATTTATGGACAGACGGATTGAGTGAAAGTACATCCCAAATCAAGTGTGGGATGCAGCATCATGACATTTTGAAACCTACAATGAGCTGTCTGGGAGTAGGACTCTCGACTCTCTGTGGGCCAGATAAGCATTCACTCTCCCCCCTGCTGAGCAGTAATGCTGCCTCCCCAGCATGAGGTATGAGTTATGTGAGAGGTATTTTGGCCTCAGTCTGCAAGCTCACAGAAGCATCATTAAGCTAAAGTAACTGCAGCATGGTTTCTTCTCGCTTTTCTTCTCCTCCTCGTCCAAACCAAATGTCACAAATCGCCTGCGTTAGTCGAGGGCAAGTCATCACAGGCAGCCGAGCGCTGCGGCTCGCCGTCTTGCGAAACTCCCTCGCAGAGAACTGCTCGCCTTGATTATCGCGACTGGTAGCTGTACAGAAAAAGATGGAGCAATTGGTTGTTTTGGCAGTACAGCTTCTTGTGTAACATAAACTGTTGACTGAGCAGAAGCAGTCTGATACTGAGGTCATCGCTGCACAAACCTCTGATATGGATTAACATACAGCGGGTTGACCTAACGTGTATCCATCTGCCTCGTCAGGGCGATCTATGACACCAATTTATGCATCTACTCCTGAAAATCATGACTTCTCTCTGTTCTGCACCGCTAATTGAGCCGATTTACACAAATCTCACGCACTTTTCTAGTCTTCCGACCACTCAAACCGCTTTACACTACATGTCAGTATTCACCCATTCACACACACATTCATACACTGATGGCAGAGGCTGTCATGCAAGATGCCAACCTGCCCATCATGATCTCATCGAAATACTCATTCACACACCGATGGTTCAGAATTCAGGAGTAGTTCGGGGTTCAGTATCTTGCCCAAGGACACTTCGACATGCGGACTGGAGGAGCCGGGGATCGAACCACCGACTGTCCGATTGGTGGACGACCCGCTCTACTCTGATCCAAAGACACCCCTAGTAGATGGCGGTCGGCACACCCCCAGTTTGGAGAAACCGACAGGAGTACCAGCACGGGAGCAAAGTAGTGAACTGCTGTGGACGGAGCGAAACGGATTTTAGACACCTAAAAAAAATCAATATCAGTTTAAGTGTACGCTATATTTATAATATTTTCATTGCTTTATCTCGCCATCAGACAGGTCTGTTAGCTTGAAGGGAGAGTGACAGGATATCTACATGACTTCATCAGGCACGCTCTGAAAAAAATCTCCCCCCTTTCCTCCCTTCTCTCCAGCTGCACTAATAAATGCAATAAAAGCCCTAAAAAAATAATCTCAAATGTTAAGAATCATATCTGTCAAGTCTGTTGCCAATCACCCCACAATGTAGCAATTATGTTTTTTCCATCACAATCCCTCTTACAAAGCTGCTCATGGAAAGAGAAGTACACATCCCTTCATCATAAAAGCACGTCTCCAGAGACGCTAGAGAAAACAAAATAAAACCAGTCGACAGTATGTCACTAAATAAAACAATGCCATTCGTGCTCTCCGCAACTCTCCTGGTGTTACCTGACAAAAAGCAGGCGTGCTTGTTATTTCTATATTTTAGCATCCGTCATGTACACACACCTCGTCAGTCTACGGCTGATGTCGTCGCACCGTGAAGCAGATCCAGTGTTTAGCCAGCGCTCGCCGATGACAGATGCTTAATGACATACATGTTCGTTCTGCCAGGGCCAAAAATGCCCTTTCATGGCAATACATGTACATGTATGTGAGATTGCGACTTTAAACACTAGTGAATGCAGTCTGTCTTTGCGAAACTCCGTCCTCCCAGAGGCCTGAAAGTCCAAATATTTAGTCTCTCTATTGTTAGTCACACACTGTTAAAGCACAAAGTTTGGGAAAGTGAACGTGGTAGTGATAACAGTGACATCCACGTCTAAATAATCATATCTACTTTTGTTTGCAGAAGCTTTTTGTTCTCCGTTTCTCTGCTGTACACTCATATGGAAACTAAACGCAAACCTCTGCACTCGCTGCATTTCTTTGTCTCACTGAGGTTTTGGCTTGTCGCTGTCCCGCGGGTGGTTTTTAGCAGGCTTAGTGCTCCTGACAGGAGGCTTCCTTAAGCATTTGAGCAAAGCCAGGTCTAGTCTGAAAGGAAAAAAAAAAAACTCCTGTCTCCTAAATTTGAAGTTTGCCTTAGCAACCATCTATGTACAAACTGTTGTTGGATGCCATCAGCCCATAAAACAGTCTGTGTATCATCGCCAGAAACATAGCCACCCTTATTAAACCATCACCGTTAATTTGAAATGTTAACAGAGGTGTCGTCTTTAAAGTGCTTTGGAGAATCAGCTGGCTTTCTTTTCAACGCACATCACCACTTTGGCATACAGATTACTATGCCGAGGTCTTAGTTAATGGATAATTTAACTAGGTGAGCAATCTAGGCTTGTATTATTTTGTTCAGCAGTTCATGTTGTCCTGTGATTCTGGTTTGATTATAGCTCCAAATGATTTACAGCAATTTTCTGACACTTTTATTTTTCACGTCAACCTTTGCACCCAGTACATTTTGATTATGGTGCCATCTGTCACCATCCATCCATCCATCCATCCTGCATAATGCATTTAACATTCTGCATGCTGGTGCAGAATGTTTTCTCCTGGCCTCCGTTCAAGAAGGAGAAAATGGTGAGGTGAGTTGCGTCCTCTGTGGTATACGTGGAGACAGCTGTAAAACACATTGATTTGATAAATAAGTTCAACGCAGCTATTACTCTCAGAGGGTCTGTGTGTGCTGCATCTACACTTAAAATCAAATTAAGTGCTGTGTTTTCTGTTGCTCCGCAGGAACTGTTACCAACACAATGGAATGCAAATGGGCCCACATTTAAATAGAAGGATTTCACACCTTCGGCCTTATCGTGAAGCGAGGTGAAGCTGGGGGGAGATGGACACTTGGGGCTCTGCAAATTGACTTTAGCCTGTAGTGTGTAATTAGGTTGGATAAGGAAGCACTTCCCCAACGTTTGCATGTCCAGCCAGCACAAACAGAGACCGTATTGGATCACCAACCCCCCCCATTTGATGAGATAATGTCCACAAGAACTCCTCAAGACAACTGTTTATTGTGAGATAAGACTTGGCTCTGCACATCAGAACTTTATTACAAAGTTAAAACTTTGATCAAAGCAGCTTGATCTAATACATTCTCTTGCAGGGGGACAGTTAATTTAATATAAGTGAAAATACTTTTTCCTCAGGACTCACTGTGTTCCCTGCAACACATTTTGGGAACCGCTGGAACGAAGAAGCCCTTGACCCAGTTTGTGCCTCACATGTATTATCATTAGGTTTGAGTCGCAGATAGAGAGAGAGGGTAAACACCCACTGCAGTTCTGGAAGAACTCAAAAACTCTTCTAATAAAAAAATATTCTCTAAACTGCAAGATGAAGAAGATTTTTCACTTGTTTCCCAACTTGCTCCTCTTTTTTTTGCTGATCCAAACAAAGATGGTATAGCCAGAATAACATATTTCATATCATTTACATTTGTCCATATTGATGTTATACTTTACATTATGTTACATTTTTAAAACTGAATAATGCTTGGGGTTGTACAAAAGAGTGAGGAGAAAAATCAATCCCAACTTGAGACAAGGGTTCAATTTTTTTTTTTTTTATGCAGTGCAGAAGATATAAAAAATGTTCTCTTGAAGTTTTGTTAAACAACCTATTATTTATTTTTTCAGTAATACAGGAGAGGGGCATAAAAAAAAAACTGAGGCTATTCTCCATGTACATTCTCTTGTGGGGATATCTGGTAGTTAATTTCATATAAATGAAATTAGCCTCACTTTACTGGAGGGATCTTCCTCACTGCACCACACTGTGGGAACTGGAATGACAGAAGTGCTCCTTAATACACTTTTTTATTCTGTGCAACTTGCATGAGAACTCATAAACACAATCCCAGGTTTATACCGCTTGTGTGCCTCCATTTGCCATTCTATAATAATTATTATTTTTTTATTATTCAGTATTTTGTTTTGACAAAGGAGCACAAGCAGAGGGGAGTAAAAGGAGGTTGGTGGGGAGGCTCCTGGAGAGTTTTTTACACACTGTGTAATTAAGCCTTTTTGACTGACAGCAGAGTGCCAAAAGGCGCAGCAGACGCATTCTGATTGGCTGGAGCGCACTTTACAATCTCTTCTAAGCTCTTGTTTCCAAGCTCCGAGCAGGCAGAGCTTCTTTACCTCTCCAAACTCTCACCAGAGGAGTCAGACGCACCAGAGGAGGAGCGCGTTACGGGTGCTGCATGCAGCCAGAGGAGAAACACAGAGCCGGTGGACTTTTACCCAAAAAAACAGAAACTCCAACACGTTTTTACGCGCAGCCTCTTTTTCCCCACTCTTTTTAACATTTGTTTTCTAGTGTTAATGTCTTCATGAAGTGAGTGTTTTTTGAATCGTCTGTTCTGAGCTGCAAAACCAACAACAGAAAAAAAAACAATGAGGTCTGCTTCTCAGTCCTTCTGGAGGATGGTCCGACTGGCCGCCACAGTCGCGCTCATGTCCGGGTGCCGCGCGTCAGAGTACGAGTACCTGAGCTGGAAGTCGGACGTGTACACCGCCGGCCGCAGCTACGGCAAGCCTCCGCAGTGCGTGGACATCCCGGAGGACCTGCGTCTCTGTCACAACGTGGGCTACAGCCAGATGCTGCTGCCCAACCTGCTGGAGCACGAGACCATTGCGGAGGCGAAGCAGCAGGCCAGCAGCTGGGTGCCCCTCGTGCACAAGAACTGCCACCCGAACACGCAGGTCTTCCTGTGCGCGCTGTTCGCGCCCGTGTGCATGGAGAGGCCCATCTACCCGTGCCGCTGGCTGTGCGAGGCCGTGCGCGACGGCTGCACGCCCATCATGGAGTCGTTCGGCTTCCCGTGGCCGGAGATGCTCACCTGCGACAAGTTCCCACAAGACGACGTGTGCATTGCTATGACGAACTCCAGCGCGACCGAGGCCACCAGGCCGACAGGTAAAACAAAATACACATTCCGATGCAATTGACAAGGTCCTCCTCACTGATGGATTCATATCTGTTTAATAAAAGTGATTATTATTACTTTACTGTCAGGAGAAAGCCAACACACCTGTTATTTTAGATGGAGGGCGGCTGTGGCTCAGAGGGTAGAGCAGGTTGGTTGTCCACCAATCGGAAGGTCGGTGGTTCGATCCCCGGCTGCTCCGGGTCACATGTCGATGTGTCCTTGAGCAAGATACTTAACCCCAAGCTGCTCCCGAGTGTGTGCCAGCGGTGTGTGATTGCGTATTTAGATTAGATCTTGATGGGCACCAAAGTTGCCACCTTAGTAGCCTCTGCCATCAGTGTGTGTAATGGTTGAATGCTGACATGTAGTGTAACGCGCTTTGAGTGGTCAGAAGACTAGAAAAACGCTATATAAATGCAAGTCCATTTACCAAGTCCATCCATGGAGTTGCCCAGTAAAACCACAGCGTGCTGATGGTGGTCACTGAGCAGCTCCACTGGAACATCTGGGGGTTAGTTAATGCCCATGGCTCAAAAGCACATTAGTGGTATAGCTGGTGGAGAGGTGATGCTGTTATCAGACTTTTTTTCAATATATTGATTAATATTTTGGCTCATACAACCCTAGAAAAT
This sequence comes from Sebastes umbrosus, assembly GCF_015220745.1. Classification (NCBI taxonomy): domain Eukaryota; kingdom Metazoa; phylum Chordata; class Actinopteri; order Perciformes; family Sebastidae; genus Sebastes; species Sebastes umbrosus. Next base: position 10,182,518 of record NC_051276.1, read on the forward strand.
AGTGAGAAATAAAGCATCAAACTTTGACTGTAACCAGAGTTTCAGAAGGTCATGACCTCCCCCCGCACCCCAGAGAATGGTTTTCAGTTATGTGTTCAGATATGTTTTCTGTAAATTTTAAATTCCCTATCAAGGTCTAAATGATGAGGGCCACATGTGAAAAATGTATTTTAGTGTATTTTAGTGTATATAAATGTATATACAGTTAGTATTCTGACTTTAAACTCAAACAAATTTGCTTCACAGCCTTCTCCACACCGCAACCAGTTAAAAGTGGCCCAGAAATCGTCACATATATATATATATATATATAGTCTAAAACAGAGAAAAGCAGCAAATCCTCACATTGGATTCCCATAGAAGCTGCAAACATTTAGCAGTTCTTGCCTGATAAATGACTCAAATGATGAATCTGTTTTTTTAAATTACAAATTTTCCGTCAATTGGCTCCAATGCAGCCATTTGGGGTTCCTGAATGTAACAAAGCATGAACTATAGCTTAACTAACTCAGAGTAACTACCTGACTGAGAAAACAAACAGCCACCACTTTGGCACGGAGTAAAAATCGACACCCGTGCAGTTAAATGGGCTTGAGAATGTTGTTTCAGGGCTGAAGGTGTGTTTGCAGATGCAAATCCCAACACAAACGAACCAAATATAACCTTTTGGGGGGGAAATCAGCTGTGAAGCCCTGGATTTGATCTCATTTTAACAATGCCAACACACCGGCAACCCCCCACGCTCCTTAAAGAAAGTCTTATGTGGATTCCTTTTCTATCTCTGCAGCTGCCAAACTCCGGCTTCGTTGTGAATGTGAAGTTGCTTGCTATTGACTCAGTGTAATATATTGAAAAAGCTCTAACAGATGGTAGTGATTTATTCCAAGGTGTTTTGTTGAGCCGAAGCACAATGCTGGGAGGAAGTCCAGCAGCGAAAAGTGAATACCTGCATCTATTAATTCCCATTTTATGCCGAGCCATCTCTGACCAATGCATAAAAAACTGCCGAAAGACGGAAAGACAAAGAGCTAATTTGAAAAAAAAACACACTTTCCAAATAGTGTGCGTTAAAATCCGGTCTGGAGGTGCTTATCTATCACTAATGGCTCCGTGGCTTGCAGATTCCCCAAACCTGTTGGCACAGTGTGTGTGTGTTGGTATGAAACAGAATCAGACACCTCATCAGCTGCATAAGTGAAGGGGGGATGTAGTTACATAGTCCAGAAAAATGTTCCTCCTGCACTCACCCGACAGGTCGAGCTGACAAATACCAGAGAAACCCTGAAAAATGCACAAGATCAACACGTCTGAAGAGAAAGCTCAGGCTGATTCGCTTCGGTGTCCCTTTCTGGTCGCAGGTGTACACCACCAGGGAAGGGGAAAACACAACATCTCATTCACTCTAACCATAAAATCGAGGGGATTTCCATCATCCCATCATCAACCTACTTCGATTTCAATCTTAAACTGTAAACACACCACACACAAAACACACACGAGACATCTTTGCTGAAGAAGTTGGCCTTAAATGGGGGACTGTGGATCTTCCAGCAACTACACAGTGCTCACTGTATCTAGAGTGTGTGTGTGTGTAGAGGGGGGTGGGTGTTACTGACTGACATGGTGGTATGGACGGAGGCCCGTTTTTCTGGAAAAGACTCCCTTTTCAGGGTTAGGGGGACCACACAGAGCTCCAGCTCTCCCGACATCAGATGTTATCGTTGGTTGTCAGCGCCGCTGATAAATAAAGGCGGCGTTCTCCGGCAGGACATAGAGTCCGGCCTGTTACTCTGGAGGATCACGGGACTTTCTGCCATCAATAGTCTCCTCGAAAGTAGTTATATATGTGATCTTAAGGTTGATGAAGAGGTTCTCAGCCGTTCCCCTTAATGATTGTTAATAGAGGTCAGCTAACAGTGCTGCTGAATACAGGCTGGTGATAATTGATTTAAAGGGGAACCAGGCTCAAGCAGGCAAAGGGACCCGTGACTCTGTAAACAGTGTCTGTTTTCATAAGCTCTTGACACCTGGGTGTTACTTTCACAAGCTTTCGTTAAACACATGTAATGGACAACTGGCAACGGAGGGGAAACCTATTTGCCCCCACCCCACCCTCGCCGCTGAATTGATCCAGATCCACGCCGTGACATTGAAATGCAGTTGGTCTGAATTAAATGCTGCAGGACGCCGCGATCGCATTGCAGGTCCAAGTTTGTTTGGAAAGTGAACTCAGCTGTTTGGCATGAGGCGATCATTTGCGGTAGTCGAGAGAAAAAAAAATGAAAAATTGTGTTGGTAAAATATTCACAGATATGCCTCTAGACTAAATTACTTTTTGGCAAAAACACATTTTGGCTCTTTGTCTTCGAGCCGGCTATTATTATCTTTTTTTTTGGAATGTCAGAGCATTCCTTCAAGCTCGAATTGAATATCATTACCATTTATTCCTTCCACATTTTGAATCCTTTTTTTTTTGTGCATTTAAGGTGTATACATCGCTTTATGGAAAGATCCATTTTAAAAAACTGTCTATATGTAGCAGAAAGAGAGAGGAAGAGTGTTTACTGCAGCCTCTTAGTTACAGCCGGCTATAAAAGCTGAAGACATTCCTCACTGAGGTCAGGTCATCAGAGCGTACGAAGCCCCAGAGAGCAGGCGACTCACTCAGACACTAGGGAGGATCTCTGCATGCAGAGCAAGGTTCGGTCTGTGCAGACATTTGCTGGATAAATCATTTAAAAGTGTATTTTTAAGGGCAGTGTGGTAATGTATGTTTATTAACTCCCCTTCATTTCTAATGAGACATTAGTGTTTTGTTTCCCCTCTTTTTCTTTTTAACCACATCCCAAGTGGGTGGCAATTTGAATAATTCCAGTGCAAAGCCATGTGAATGATTCATTGCAACTTGCATTTCATATTTTGTCTCTTTTCCACTGATTTCCAAACATATCCCTTCACTTATTTCACTACAGGTTACTCTCCCATCTGCCCTCCATGTGACAACGAAATGAAAACAGACGCCATGATCGAGCACATGTGTGCCAGCGAGTTCGGTAAGTGTCCCTTCGACACCAATTGTGCCAACACAACATGCAAATTTTACACAGCCCCCCACTTTGATAAACCCATGATATGTATCAAAGCGCTCCATGAAATCAGCGGATCAGCATGATCTAATATATCTTCCATCTTCAAGGCTTTAAAACACTCCATACATCATTAACAAAGTATGTAAAGCTGCATTTTTTTGTCCTAAAGTGCACCCTCTATCTGACCATACTTGGTGAACTCTATAGAACTTCTTCCATATTTCTTGGTTGGATTACGGAAGCTCTCGGTGTTTATGTGAAGGTTACATCTCTTGGTCAGGATGTACCAGGCCTGGTGGGTTTGGTAGAGCATGATGTTCTGTGACTAATGAATTGGGGTCATTAAAGTCTTTATGTGGCAGGTCCTCGCAGTAGTAAAGTGGGATGTTTGTTCTGCTGTCTGGACGGGCTGTTACCGCAGAATACCTTCTGCACATGGTGGCATTAAATGTCTTCCTAAATAAACCATGCTTGTTTTTCCTCAATAACATCTATTTCAAATATGTTTTTTTTTTTTAAATCCAGATAGAATAAAATATATATATATAAAAAAATCACTTTAGTTGACCCTTAAAGGGATAGTTCGGATGTTTTCAAGTGGGGTTGTTTGAGCTACTTTTCCATAGTCAGTGTGTTACCTACAGTAAATGGAGTTTATAGAAACAGACAGGAGTACCAGCAGGGGAGCAAAGCAATGTACTGCTATGGACGGAGACAGCAGAAAAACTGATTTTACACACCTAAGAAAACCAGTATCAGTACAATATATTTAGAATATTTTTACCGCTTTACCTCACCGTCAGACAGCTCTTTCCGACGGGGAACTGAAGCCGTTATCTATGTTCTTCAAAGCCACCAGACTCCCTTGATAAAAACAACAATTTTACCTTGCAGAACACGGAAGTTGTTTGTGTTATCGTTTAATGTGTTGTTTGTGTTATTGTGTGACTTTTGCGTTTTAAAGGGTTTGTTTAGATTCACCAAAGTCACACAATAACACAAACAAACAAACTAACCGAATCCCATCTGAAAGGGCTGTTTGACTGCAAGATACAGCTGGGAAAATATTGTAATTATAGCGTAAAAAAAAAAAAATATCCCTTTGACCGGTGTTGGTTAATGAGCTCAGATGGCTCTTTTTACTACATAGGCTACACATACATAGCAAGGAGGAAATGAGAAATTCTTACTTTGCTAAAAAAATTGGAAATTCACAGCATATAAGTGCAGCAGGCCACGCCTTGTCACTTGTAGGCCTACTCAAGGGATGGGCGCTCCTAAAACCCACTGCATGCCACGTTGCCCTCTTAGTAAGCTATGGCTATTGTTGTCATATTTGCTTATGCAAAATGGAGAAAAACTAGCTGTGCTTATCAAATAATCATGACACCAAAACTCTTTGAATTAATGTGCGGAATCATTTTGAAATTCAACACCATAGATGAACAAAATCCTGGATAAAAGGTAGTCTATCTTTCAACAGCTTCACAACAACACAATGATAATGATCAATTTGAGTCATGTTCTTCAGTTTCAGTAGTTGTGTAGTTTGTGGAATATTATCAAATCTAGGGAGAAATGGTGGCGAAAGGGAAAGTTAGAGAATTCAAGAAAATTTCTCGACCAGTCATTTGGATAAGAAACCAGACCGAAAACGACATGAAGAAACCAGGAGAGAGGGGACATCTTTTACTGAGGGGAGCCCTTGATTTAGTTGTGGAAATGTTTGCATGAGGAACCCGGTATGATCGAAAGTATTGAGTTCAATTAAAAACACAGACATCAACCGAATTGCAATTGTTATGATGACTTCCAGGAATAATATGTGCATGATGCACACAAGATGCAAGATGTTAAGCTTTCATGTTTTATTCCTTGGCTGGAACAAAACTTGTGGCAGCTTGAATTCCAGGTGCCATTCCGGGCAAACATAGACTGGATGCACATTGGAAACAGACTTTCTCCCGGTTCTCAGGAAAAAGTTTAAAGTTACATTTGTTTAACGAATTGCCTCGCTGTTTATGCTGCGGTGATGGTACGCGCCTCTTTTCAGTCTGCGCCCTGGTTTGCCAAGAGGAGAGTGGCACATTATTGGCTTGTTTCATCTCGGATGAAGACAGATGTTGTTTTGCTTGCTTGTCATAAGCCCCCGAACCAGCTGACATGTGAGGATACACAGACATATTTAGTCCCAGGCCGAGGATGAGACACACTGCGCTGCTTATGTTGCAGGTTTGAACCCACAAGGGACCGGCCTCCTCTGGAATGCAACAAACATGGCTGTGATTTCAGCATGGCGTATGAGTTGATTACAGCGGGTAAACATCTAATGCACAGAGATAGCATCACTCACTTATATCAGCAGCTCGGCTAAAGATTTGTTTGTTGCTTTTTCCAGTAAGCCGATGGAATTCAGTTTGAGAAAAACGGCAACTATAAATATATGTGACAGCAGCTGAAGCCAGACATGAGTTAATGTCATGTCCTGAGGGAAAAGAAAAAATGCAGATGTAAAAAAAAAAGAAGCAAGCTTTAATCATGATGAGCTTTATCCCACCAACAAAAGATTAGACCAGCGTTCTGAGCTACTTTTGACTTGTCTGAAAGTGGACGGACGCAGGAGGTAGCAGCAGTTTTTAGGAGCTGACATCTTCTTTTGTTTGGACAAGACCACAACCCAGATATGATAGATAGATTTCTTGCTCTTCTCCACGGAACACTGGGATGGAAAACCACGGAGAGGCATGAGGAATGAATCAGTGACTTGCAATGAAGTCTTTATTAATCTGCGAGGACCAATCATGTGTATAATATCCCCACCCTGGCGGGGAATTAGCATTTTTGTCCACTGAAAAACTTCACTTACTGGAAGTTGCGAATGATCTGTTCTCATTTAAGGTAAAAGTTAAGTGTAAAATATTTTTTTTGTGTATGTGATAATAGTGTTTCTATTGTTTGACGCCCTACGTAATTGCTTCCCATCAATTTCCTTGTGGTTTGATACTGATGAAAGCAGAAAATGCTGCGGCAATACAGCTTTTGACTTAAGGTGGTTGGATGTGAAGTTGTTCTGGCAGCGGAGGAGAGATTCTTGTAAATTGGATGTGTGTTTGGAGCTAAAACATCAGAACTTCTGTAACAAGTAACAGGTTCTCAGTCCAGCGCTTTTCTTCAGTGAAGACTGACACTCCCTGACTTCTCCCAAATGACACACACACACATCCTATTTGCGGCACTCAGCTGGTAACAGATTTACAGCTCATCCCACTCAACACTTTGTTCCCACCGCAATTTACCTCAGTGCTTAAGGTTTTACGGTGCCTCATTTTCCAGAAACCCTTCAATTAAATGTGCCCTCTGCCTCGGACAGCTCACTTTGTTGTCGTTGCCAAATTGCGCCTTTCCTTTGCTGATGCGCTAAACAACAGGGCAGCCCTGCACCGATCACTTCAGCTTATCGGATCACTTGTGTTTCCATTATTGTGAATGGGGAGCAGTACACGCCCCTCCTGCTGAGTTTATGACACCCTGGGAGCTGGAGGTCCTGTCTGCGCCTCGGAACCGGCAAAGGAAATCAGGTCAGGGGTCAGGGAAAACTTCCAAACCAAATAACAGCTTTAACGTTGCATTATTTCAGATTATTCAAAGGATAAATCATTCTACAGTCAAGTTATCATTAATACCTAAATCTAGTTTTTATAACATGTCTAGTTGACATTACATGAATCGTAAATAGTAGTTTTATTTATATTATCATTACTGCTATTATTACTGATAATTCTATTATCACTCTATTACATCCACTGCTATTGATTACTGTTATTAGTTCTATTTGTATTACTACTTATAGCTGTTCCCGAGGTTTCTACCTGTTAAAAGGGAGTCTTTTCTTGCCACTGTTAGAGAACAGTCTAAACCTGCTCTATATGAAAAGCGTCCCGAGATAACTTCTGTTACGATTTCACGCTATATAAATATAAATTGAATTGAATTAGTTAACATTACACAATACCTAAATGTAGTTTTTAAGTTAAAATAGGCAAATGAAATATGTACACACTATATTCTACAAAATAAGAGCTTAGAGTTAAATGTCTGATGTCCTCTGACTTTTCTATCAATGGCATACTAGTTGGGCGATAATTCAATGTGATTCTATACTGACTTTAAGTCTCCATTATGTAAGTGTATAATGTGCAGCAAGTCGGTCATTGTTGTGAAATAAACCCCGACAGGGCGATGCCGCACCCCCGACGTGGAGCGGAGGAGTCTTACATCGCCCTGACAGGGTTTATTTCACAACAATGACCCGCTAGCTGTACATTATCCCGCTTATTTCAAGGCTACTTACTTAATAAATCAATAATTTGACACATAAACGGTCCGCCAGAGTCCGACATCAGAACTGCACCCATAGCAACGGTCTGCTATACATAGCAACGGTCTGTTATACAGAAATAACAGACCGTAGAAAGCTGGATTGACCAATCAGAATTGAGTATTCAACAAAGCCGTGTAATAAATGATGATATCATGTTATTTATTTTTTTTACAAAATTCTATTTTGCTATTTAATGATTCCAGGCAAATTATAACACGTTGCTAAAGTCAACGACCTCCAGGTTAGGAACTTTTGGATTACATATCAGTTTAAATCATTTATATGCAGTGGTGGAAAAAGAAAAAAGAATGCAGGCCATTTACTTAAAAGCAGCAATACGTCACTATAACACTATCAAATACAAGTAAAAGTCCTGTATTCAAAATGTTGTCTGAGGGGGTCACAAGATGATTATGCATATAAGAAAGACAGAGATGTGTAAGAACTGTTTGGCCAAATTTAGTGTATTTTTTGTTTACATCTCTCAAATTTGTGCTTATTTTCTTGTGAAATACGGAATACAATAATCCCTCCAGGCATTTAAAGCGCCTACAAATTAAACAATCTGAGATGGAAACTCACTTTTTGGTTGTATTCCTCAAAACTCGTGTCCACATAGCCTATGATGAGGTATACATATTAGAAGCTGATATCATAATTTTAGGATTCACATGGCAAAAAGGGTCGGGAACCTTTGGTCTAACTTATAGAAATGCATCGTATTTTATTAGCCGATCATAATGTTTGTATGTAGAATTGAATTATATTAACAAGTAAGTAGCAGTCAGATAGGGAAGTAAAAAAAGTTTTGCAGGGGATTGGAGTTAGAAAGTAGCAGAAGATGGAAATACTCAAGTTAATTGAAGGGCTTCAAAATCGTACCTCAAGACTTAATTGATACTAGATAATTATTTTTATATTAATATCCTTAAAGTGATTTCAGCAGCTTCAGCTACAATGTTTGAGTTCTTTGCTGATTTATCAAATGCCTTCATTCTGTCAGTACAATAGCTCAGTGTTGGTCACACCGATGGCAGCTTACTGAGCTGTGTAGTCCATGTTCAAGGAGAACAGGAGCATACAAACACATACAGACCACCTACTGGATGGATCTTCATGTTGAAGTGAAAATAGTTGTTTGCTTTATCGCACATTATAATTATGTGTAAGGGATGGTTTCAGCAGCTGAAAGCAGAGCACAGAATTGTTTAAACAGTTCAATTATTCGATGTTAACTTCTTACTGTATGGCAGCCGCTGAAGAGATTAAGCTCTCAAACAACACGAGGTGCAAAGAAAGTTCATAGCGTCAAAGGATTATGGAGGATGGAGGATTTATCAAGATGAAGCCCTTTCAGGGGTGGGCCAGACTTTCTCTTTTATGACTCACTAATTATGAATGCTGCCCATTTTGATTTCACTGAACACTAAGCCTCCTCACAGAGAGACTAGAGACGGGGGATAAAAGTCTTAATCCCTACCATGTGCACTCTTAATACTGGGAAAAACAGGGCCGCTCTTTTTTAACACTTTAATTAGAAAATGCACAAAGGAAGAGATGAAACGTTTTTGGAAGTTTCTTAAAGGGCCAATTCATGTTTTTTATGGCAGGCACGATTCTGTGAAGAGTGAGTCAAGAGGGATTTGGTGTCTCAAACTGTGGAGAAAATTAGACAGAAGTAACGATCAGGCTGGCTGTCTCCGACATGACGCCGTGATTTATCCTCGACATCAGCTCTGTCACTTAGATTGGACGTTAGCATGCTGCGCCTTTTTTCCCCCTCACATTGCCGTGTCACAAGGTCGTCCGTGTCGCACACACATCACTACATGTCAGTGGAAAAAGAGAGGACGTAATGCGTGGAGGCATTATGGAGATTTGGACCACCAAAGTGTGACTCGTGCTCTGTTTGAGAAGGGGGAACTGGAGGAAACAGAGAGATTAGAAGGTTAAATAGAGTTTAGAGCATTATCAGGAGTATTATGTTCAACCTGAAGAAGAGTCTGAGAGTCAGAGGGAGGTTAAAGCTAAAAACTACTGCTAGTCTTGACCAGACAAATACATTACTTTAACTAAATTCACAGAAAGTTTTAGTGGTTTTGTGTGTCATTTAATTTGTCCTTTGATGGTATCTGGATCTCTGAAACAGATATTGCATTGGTATGAGCCTAAACCAAGTATTGGGAAGATTATACTGTACGTTTCTTCTGCATGAGCAAGATTTGCAACAGAACTTTACCTGTACACCTATACAGAGCAAAAGAACACCCAATTTAACTGTTATTAGGCCATTAAATAGTCGTTATCAGTCATTATAAGCACCATAGATATGGGTCATTAGGGGCCTACTACAACTACTGTGTTAAACTCAGCAGTTTTTATATCACTATTTCAACCCGTTCTCATTCCCAACCCATCACATACAGTGTGGATGCTTTGTTAGGAGCACTTTGCGTCATTTACGTTTAGGCAACACAACTACTTGGTTAGGTTAAATAAAAGATTGTGGTTTGGGTTAAATTAAGTATGTTTGTTATGTAACTTCATGTACGTCACATCAGTAGGCCTACTTTACGTAACGTACTTAAGTCAGCAGTAGTTGATTTTAGGTGTCACACGGGACACAAACAGCGGTCTCCTGGGTGAAAGTTGTTTGGACCATCTATCCAACCCGTCCTCCTTCCTATATGCACACTTTGTCACTCATTATACTTCGTCACCTGACTTCCAGAACAGTTGCTCTGAGCGTGTAATAATACCGCAGGTGGGTTGGAGTTAGTTGAAAGCGTCTTATACAGAAGCTGAAGGGGGCCTTGTGCATCGATATCGGATGCTGCGGGCTATGACAAAACGTGACGTGTGAATGAGACCAGGTTGATTATTTTGAATCAAAAATTAATCCACATAATGTGTGATGTAGAACTAGACCAAGAAATAGTCCAGACTGAGCTTATTGCTCATACTGTATATCGTATAACTGTAGATGTCAGGGGCAGGAGCTCAAACAGAGCGTTTAAACATGTTCTAGAAGAAACCTAAAATACAAGTTTGAACCTGAAAATAAGCATAATAGGTCCACTTTAAGGGATCCTCATCAAAACTTTGAAGACTACAGGTAACGTAATAAAAAACAACTTTGTTTAACAGTGTAGACGTGGGTAATATATTTTGTCAGATGATCTTAATTTGTCTCCTGTTAGAGTCATCCCGTTTATACCATTTGATATCTCTGGGTGTATTCTATCGTTGTGGACGTATCAGTCCACAACGGTATAAATGTTTTTCCAAAAAAATTATTATATCACAATATATAAATGGATATACATTTGCATATACTAGGATATAGAATTCCATCCATATTTCTCTCCCCAATAACAGTGAAAAGGCCAGTCTTGCTTTGGATGATGTAATACCTAATATTACTCAACGCAGTAAAGCAATTTGCCAGAAAGTTAGTAGAAATCCCTGGTACAAGTAATCAACCACGATCTAGCTAATGCATGATTTTAGTGTCTATATTCATCATTTAACCAGGACAGTCTGTACATTCTCATTAATTTCAGGCTTGTGATAGTTTTGATTCAGTGAATGGTCACTGGTTCCTTCGAGCAAGGCACTCCAGTGGATGTGTTTGATGGCGATCAGCCATTGTGGTGGAGGCTGAGTGGTGTTCAATCAGAAGGAATCAGCTCGGTGTCAAGATGAAGAGTTCATGCTCAAGCCATTTGATGTAAAGCGTATAGGGAAAGTCAATTGTAAAGAAAAGAGAGCAAATTCAATATTCCAGTGAATGAGGATTGTTTTACCAAACCAGTATGCCTTTACAGAATCACATTAGCATACTTGACCTTGAAGAGATCCTTGTGCTGACTTGCTACTGATAACCTTCATTATGAGGGTGACACACGGTGCACGTCTGGCCTTTGAGCGCGAGGTAACAGTTTTTTCTCCTTTTTCTCCACCGACAGCTTTCAAGGCCAAGATCAAGGAGGTGAAGCGAGAAAACATGGACCGCAAGGTGATCCTGCAGAAGAGGAAGAAGATGTTGAAAGAGGGGAACCTGAAGAAGAAGGACATGAAGTCGCTGGTGTTGTACCTGAAGAACGGCGCGGACTGCCCCTGCCAGCAGCTGGACAACCTGGGAAACCATTATCTAATCATGGGCCGCAAGGTGGATAAGCAGTACCTCCTCACGGGCATCCACAAGTGGGACAAGTCCAGCAAGGAGTTCAAAAAGGCCGTCAAGAAACTCAGGACCTACAAGTGTCCCGCCTTCGAGACGGTCTTCAAATAATATGACCCCCCCCAACCCCAACCCACCCCCGCCTACTTTGGTCGCATCTCATCCTACATATGAACTTGCACAAGCATTAAAATCCCAAACTTTGCTTTCTATTGTCCTGTTTATATATCTATCTATCTTTGTATATTTACAGATATACTTTGAAATGTCCATTGTTAAGATTTAGTTGATTGTGGTGTGTGATGACACCACAAAAAAAAGGGTTTGGTTTCCTTTTTTTTTTCCTCGTCTTAAGAAAAGGACTTTGTAGTAAAAGCCCTTCCTCACTGAAATCATTTCCTCTATATGTAGCCTATGTAGATACTTTTCATTCAACAGGTCAGTGGATTTTGCCTAACGAGATAGTTGGATATTTTGGGAAATACACTTTTGCTTTATAGAGCGCTGCAGGGATGACGTATTATTGTAGGCCAACCAGGAAGTTAGCATCACCCTGGTTCCCTCGACAAAATAGCCAATGGGATTGTTCTGTTCGGTTTTGGATTATTGCAGAAAATAATCTCTGTGGCAAACACACGTTTATGATACTGACACATTTTGTTCAGCAAGATAATCTTCACAAATGAACATTACTTTTGAACTGACTTTTGAAGTGTGAATGCAATCGCCAGAAGTAAAAAGCTACGAACTACAACACAGCTGCACTACAACGAGGCTGTGATGGTGTTTTGTAGAGACATTTGTTAGCAGACACTTTTTTTAAGACACGTAAAAGCTTAAAAATTCCCGAGTGGCATATTTACTGACATATTTTATATCGTAGGACAAAGAGTAAAAAAAAATCTCTTCAGCTTGTGTTAACCACAGACCTTATTTCAGGCATCTAACTAAAAACTCTTTTGACTTTCAGACGGAGAGTACTAAAGTCCTAAAATGCCGACTCATTTCTGGGTTTCAAGACTCATTCCTGCAGATCTTTATTACTAAAAGCTCAGTGAGAAGATTGATTCCACTCTCAAGTCTGTAGTCCTGCCATAAATATGAAGCTAGAATCAGCAGGTGGTTAGTTTAGCCTAGCCTAAAGCTTGGCTCTCTCCAATGGTAAAAACAGAGAAATTATGTTTGTGTACAGATTAAACAAATTGAATATAATGCGTTAATTAGTGAGCTTTAGAGGCCAGCTGTTTCTTCCTGCTTCAAGTCTTCATGCTAATGGAGGCTAACCATCAGCTGGTTTCATATTTAGCTTATAGCCTACAGACACGAGAGCGATTTTCTCATCTAACTCTCGGCAAAATGTTCAACTATTTACATCTCTCCCATTGTGATCATATAATCATAAATCATAAAACCAGTGATTAGACTACAGAATTGGCAGTTGCAGATATTTGGAGCCTTTAAAGCCACACTGTACAGAGCAGCTCCACATGTGCTGCCGTCAACTAAAGACTGCACTACCTATCATTTTGATCATTTCCTTTTCATTTCTTCATGTCATTGTTTATTTTTATTACTTGAAAAATCTTGAGAGAATAACCACCAATCTGGATCATGAGATAACATGTAGACCTGTCCTGTGTGGCAGATTTCTTCATTTCTTGTTGTGTGTTGTCATCTGACATTTTTTGGCTGAATATTTTTTATACCACTTTTATACAGTCTCTCTCTACATCCAGTCTAACTGCAGTAATCAGTATTCACCGGTAATGGAAAACGCCTTGTAGTCTGCTAAAGTTATCAAAGTGCAAAGTGTGTTCTGGTTTGTTTTTTGCTCAACTGTCGCTGGTCTGTTTTAGCACTATTTTGCTTCAGATTTGAATGTCAGCAGTGCATCGCTGCATATTACATGTACATACAAATTTTACATAAATATGGAAAACGGAATGGTGTCTCTTATATTATTTTGTTATATTATGTAATCGTCTTTCATGGATTTTGCATAGACATTGACACAATGTCGGTTGGTTGGTTGGTAGGTCCACCACTTTGGTCCAGTGAGGCTACAGGACGGACAGCCATGAAATCTGGTGGCTCCTAATGACAAGTGATCCCATGTCTTTACCTGTAGCACAGGTCACAATTTGCACTTTTCAATATGTTTTATGAAAAAATACTAGAAAAATATAGTACCATTCCCATCCATCTTCTGTGCCAATTGGCAAGACTTGGATTTTATGTGTGCATAAGAGCTTTATCAAACTATGTTAATTACTTGTATACTTTTGGCATCTTAAAACTGTCCTTCAAAGTCCTCTTCTCTCTCTGTAAACCATCATTTCAGTCTTTGCTGTGCTGTTAAAACATCTTCTGCTTTGACCATCATGTCAAACAGAGAGCACTTTTTTCTTAGCTGTGCCAGACTAACATCGTCACGCTTTTTGGAAAGATAAAGTATGGCGTTGCCAGTTATTCACACCGAAGGATCTCTCACGCACGCATGTTTTCATTCCCCCCCATATCTCTGAAGGTTCACTGTGGTTTCCACAGGCTGTTGGTGCCTCGGTATGTGGTGTGTAAATGCTAATCCTGAGATATACATCATTAACAGCTCATGCTGATAGTGAACTCCAATGCTTTCTTAACCAAAAGTCAGCGCTGTCAAACTTAAAAGATGTGTTTTCACAGTCGGTGCTGACGGATATAGTTTCCATGCTGAACAGACATGACTTTCCCCATTTCATTTGATTCATGAACAGTAAGATGCAAATGTGCAAAGAATCCAAAGCACTGACAGAGGCAGCTTGTATTTTCCCCTGCACCAGAAACATAGATGTGAGAAACTCGATGATGAATGTTTTAATGTAAGTACTTTTACGAGCTGAAATCTATCATGTCAGTGCAACAAGCATAAACAACAAAACATGAAACCATTCTGTCAATAAAAAGGCTTGTTAAAAACCAGGAAGTATCAAACGGACCAACGTCTTGCTCCATCTGGTTCCAGTAATGGCTTTGGTATTGGGAAATATATCTCAGATGTGGACTTTGCTTTCTAATCATTACTTCAGCTGCCTTCAAAAGAGCCCCAGAAAAACCCGGGGCCAAGATCCAGCTTTGTCCTATTAAGAGATGATCTGCAAAAAACATCCTGTTGGATTCGTCGTCTCACTGAAAACCTCAATTTGACAAATCTGATGAAGTACTATTTTGATTGTTTCCACGTCAGAGGCAGAATTTAATTATCCTTCCAATATTAATACCACACACTCGGATTCAGTCTGTGTGATAACACGCTACTAAGTTGACAACTGGATGAGCTCTCTGGTATATGAGCTTCTGTTTAAGCAAATACCTTCATTGTCTGCTTAACTGCTGGTAAATAATGATAATAAGTTAAAAATATAAAATACGGAAAACTAATAACTAATATAAAAACAGCTTCATGCAGTGAGCGACTTACAAACACGACTCCAGACGAATGCTAATTTTGTTCTGCGACTTCTTGATGTGTAAATCCTCACATGTTCGCTATATAAACTCTAAAATGTGATCAAATAAATGAAATATTGTGCATGAAGCTTGTTTTGCCGCCCCCAAGTGGCCAAAAAAAACCTGTTAATGCAGGTTTCAGCATTATCCAATTGATGTATTTGTATTCTGTGATTGTCTCTTTATTACTTTTCATTTTTTTTTTACCTTTCCTGCCAGGATTCAAATAGTGAACCCACTCATAAGGAGTTAAGAAGAATGTGTGCACATACTGGACCAGTGCAAACAACATAAATTCAGTGTTACCGTGCCAGACAACACTACTGACTCTCCATATTGACTTAGTCTGCTTCGTTATACACAAGATGCTTCTTCTGCTGCATTTGTGACACATTTCTGGGACCTATAGTAGCAAACTGCATCTGCCATCATCACCGGTAGCCTCCGGTGTCGCCACACTGAGATCTTAAATATTAATAGCTCACTTCTGCTGCATGGTACAGCTCAACAACAACAACAACATGACTCTACTCAGCTCACTTTTGGCACCAGGTACATTTCTTGAATGTAGGGGAGATTCTTAGTTGATTTTCATGGCGATGGCGCATGATGGTGCATCATTTTCAGCGCAACATCACTCTCGCTGGATCTTTTCATCAGCAACCAAACAGAGGAACGTCCGCACACATCTATTGACCACAGTGTAGTTTTACAGGCTGGCATTTCAAAAAAAAAAAAAATCTTGGTCAAGTGGATGAAAACATTTGGTTACTATTGACGGTAAATTGGCTATTTAAAAATCCATTCAGACCAATCAGTGGTCTGCAGTGTTTTAACACCGCCTTCTATCGTCTCAGCATGCTTGGAACCTCGACCGAGGTGGTACCAAAACAATTACCAGCAGGGACTGTCCACAACTTTTGCTGATGGGAAACCAAAAAAGAGTGAGCCGAGTCAAGCCGAGCCGTACCATGCTGTTGAAAAGAGGCATTAGGCTGCAAATATTATTTATTTTTCTTATTCTCAGCAATCCCAGTAAAGACCAAAGCCAACAATAAATTGGTCCTTCTTACTACTATTGTTTGTGTAACAAAGTGTGATATATCTTCTTCCTCTAGAGTATTGTTGTCCAAACACTATTAAAAACACATCAGTGAGCCACACTGTTGCACTGGCTGACATGCTACTTCATCACCATGAACACATACTGCAGTTTATTTGGACTCAATCCCACATTCGCCATCCTGCTGCCCATAAATATTCTGCAGCTGAAAATAGTCCTGAATAAATGCACTATTTATTTGCAGCATTTGTTAAAAACTACAGTGTCCCGCAGTTTTGGAAAGTACTGAGCCGTTTATTTTATCTTTGTTGTTTAAATAGAGCTGTATTTGTGAACCTTTTTAAAAATATTACATCTTCAAGTAGAAACCAATGGGTACCGGAGCTCAGTACCACAGGCTGGGTAGAGAAGTCGGAATGTATTGATAAAAGGACTGATGCACTTTCGGTCTTTTCATGTAACAATAAGAAAAATATAGAATAATTCTGGTCTTATCCTTAAGTATTATAACTTAAAGTGTACAGATGTTGGACTTATTTTTTCCACACTATTCACAAGTGTAAAATTGCTTCCCAAAGACTTGTCCGACCGCTGAGATCACAGTGAATGTAGTCTGTGACTAATAACTCCATTCCAGTGAAGGCTCTACTTACCTCTCTTTCTCCCCTCTGCGTTTCAAAGACACATCTGGAGAACTTTTGGACACCACTGTCTGTTTAAGATGCAACTCCACATCTTCACAGTAACGGGAGGAAACAATAAAGTGTTATTGAGACTTATAGTGCAATATTGGCAGCAAATAAGCCATCGTAACATGACTTTACCACGTCCAAATATTTTGTTTTATGGATCTCTGAACCATGGCTGAGCCATGACATTTGGAAAAATGTGAGGAACGTCTTGTTCTTAATCCATGTATGTGCTTTCAAAGCTGCTGTCGTTGCCCCAACTGCTATAAAACTGTCCTTTGTATTTAATAGTAAAGCCGTATTCTCTGTTTTATGGTGCACCACCAGTAGCGAGAAACTTAAAATGGTCATTTAGTAGGATTTTGTGTAGGCAACACAGTCAGCAATAATATGCGCCATCATGCAGCGGGAACAAATATACAAATCACATTTAGGATGTAACATTAAAATGATTTCCCTCCAGTTACAAATATGAGATACATCCTCTTTAACACAGTTTGGACTGGATTTTGAAATTCTTATCTACGACATTAGCATGACTATAGCTCCTCCAGAGTGTTTGACTGCATACATTTGCAAAGTCTTTAAAATCCAGGGGTTGTTTTTGGCTCTTTTGGTGACCCTGAGCAACAGAGCAAACAGTTAATGTCTCTGGCTTGTCTGCAGGAAGAGGGAAGAGGGATGAGTCGGCACACTGGAATTCTGAGATCGCAGTCAAATTGGTAGATTAGTCATATCAATCTTCTGGCTGTTAACCGCCCAGAACCTCAGGGCTGTTTGCCTCTCGTTAGTACGGCTCGCAGCGCGCGATAACGACTATCAACCATTGAAATCCAGGGGGAGAAGAGGATAACCTGAAAGGGAAATGAAACAGAGAAACAATTGTTTTCTTTTTCAGTCCGCAAGTGAGCAGGAGGAGGGGGTGGGGATGGACTACACATGTGGCCGGCGGCCATATGTTTTTGAATAATAGCCATTAGTTTTAAGAGGGTGATGTCATTGTAGGATTGCTGTTCCAGTAACTATATTCCTGCAGTCCTGGATCGGATCCCTGAAATGACTCCTGCAATGCATGATTCGTATTCTGAGGGAGGTGAGGAAATATTTGCAATGAACGGTGTATTTCCTCAGCTTGATAACATAAAGTTACTTGTTAGTGTTAAGAAGGAGAATTTTTGATTCACTCTGATTTTAATTCATAGCTTTCAGCAAGCAGTTAAACCTCCTCCGTCTTTATAAACCTCTCACTGAGTCTTATCCTCTTTGCTGATGGACTTGGACAAGGATGTCAGAAAATACAAGTGTCTGGATAAAGCTGTGTGATGCCAGTGTCAACATGGCTGGGCTGTTTTGGGAGCTGGCTATCACCAGTGACCAGCCACACGTTGTAAAAACATTTGGTGAAAAAATGAGAATTTATGAGTGGTCATTAAAAACCATGAAGGCCTGTCAGAAATAACCACATAGGGTAATTCAAAGTTGTGCTGTAATGGAAGCAGCTGGGTCAACGTGGGGACCTGATCATAAATCGTTTTTGGAGGATTTAGGAGAATTAAAATAAAAAATAAATCTATTCTACATTCCCACAAAGCATTCATTCATTCGTGTAATCTTTCCTCGCAAAACCATAAATTCGCATAACATCAATCAGTCTACTTCTTACTATAAAGATTTTTTTTTTTTAAAAAGCATATAGCAAACTATTCCGCAAATAAAACTGCCGTACAATGCTTTAGTTTATGCATGAGGAGAATGGCTCAGAATCAGCCAAATCCATCCCGACAGCCTGTTAAAAAAGGTTCAGTTGTTGCTCAATAATGCCTCTCCTGCCTCCAAAGCCAACTATTTCAAGTTAATTTCATAAATTGTTCCCCCAATAAACCACAAGCATCTGCTACTTAGCAAGTTATGACCAGGATGTGGGGGAGCGTAAACCCACCAAACTCACTTTCACCAGGATTTAACTGCACACTGGAGTTTACTCATTCCTATGACATGCATCTACACTACCTAATGGTGTTTACAGTAATGCATACTGACATCATTCTTCATGCCGTCATGTGATTTCAAACACCTCACATCAAAATGAACAGCTTTGTCTCAAATCCACCCAATAAGAATAATTACTGTGTACACTTTGTACTAATGTGTTTGTGTGTGTGTGTGTGTGTGTGTGTGTGTGTGTGTGTGTGGGGGCGGTATTTTTACTTTTGCTGAAGTCCTCCATGCCCTCCAGAACAACACATAGAAGCACTTTCTTACCGGATAATATAATTCGTCTGTACCTCCCAAACCGTTCAAACCACTGTTGGAAAAAAACTCAAATGTTGTTTGAGTTTTATTGGAAAACTGTCTCTAGACAAAGATGAATAAGAGTATTGTATTGATGTAAATGTATAACACTGGGGAGTCCCGTGCTTTTTCAAAAAGTGATGAGGTTCAGCCTTCCTCCAGACCCCAATCATTTGTGTATGGTCCCAAACAAGAAATTATGCAGAGACAGATGTCACTCAAACTGCATCTTTGGAAAACTACTGCCAACAAGACATTGTGGCAAAAGGGGGAAAAAAAATAAAGATAGAATATTTTTTCTTTCCGTAGATTGGCTCTTCCAATCACCTGAGCGATTTATTCAATGTATTTTTAAATTTCCATTTACAGGGTTAGTATTCCTGCTACTGACTGCTGGAACACAGTAATGGTTCAACTTGCTAATGTGTGTTTTGCTGTTGAAGCTACAGTCAGTAATATTGAGAAACCAGCAAGAGTACGCTAGATTTTAACCTAAAAACCAGCCCTGTGTTACCAACTCTTCTCCAATGAAAGTAGCTAGCAGCACTATAGCTCCAAAAGTCCCTAAATCTAGAGAGAAAGACACCAAGTCATCAACACTGACAGTCTGTCACTTCAGGTCTCCCTTCAAAGACACTCCCCCTACATTATCATTATGTTGGTAGACAGGTAGACAGGTAGACAGGTAGACAGTCTGTCCCTTCAGGACTTCCTCCAAAGACACTCCCCAACATTATCATTATGAACGTAAATAACCAACATGGCTACTGTTAGTACTCACAGCTGTCAAGATACTAGCTGGTGGAAAACTCAGGCAGGCAGGTATACAGGCAGATAGCCCATCAAATCCTTTCATTTGGGCCAAATCACTTGGACGGGCTTATTATTATCAGAGCATTTGATTTATTGATTGCTGTCAGGATGTAATGAGAATTTCAATAAATAATTTTAACAAAAAAACGTTTTGAAGACGATTACCATGAACGTATCAGATCGGTCTTTTTGGTTGGAATCATACTCTGCTGCACAGGAAGTGGGGTCTTTTGACCTCTTAAACCCTCACTGACGTGCTGCTGCATGGGCCGGTCATTACAAACTCGATGCTGTGCAGCCAAAAACTCTATTCAACTATTCAAATCCACAGAACTTTATTTTTAATTCCAATCTAGTAGATTCGAAAGTTTCCATAGAGACCAAATAAACCAAAGTGAATTGTGGGGTAATGTGTTTAAAATGTTTTCATCTGATAGATTGATGCAGCCATAACAACATGGAGCTTCAGTGTAGAGTTGGAACATGCTGACTCCGAATGTATAATTCTGTTAGACTGGAATAAGATCATTTTAACAACCTCAAAGCTACTCAAGGGGAAAATTAAAAAAAACAGGGTAAAACTGTTTGTACATGTGGCACTGTTCACAGTGCACATTTTTACTAATTTATTACAAATGTGCAAACAGGAAAATATGCACAGACAGGGTGCCTCCAACTTCTTTAACTTTCTATTTTCTGATCCGTTCTCCATTTCTGGAGGCATCTCACCACTGTCTACAATAACCTTATAAATAAATACATCTTTTTTTCTTTTTTGTATACTGAAAGCTTTGCACTCAGTTTTACTGTTATTGCCATTGGCAGTAAATGTGTTTTAAATCTTTCAGTTTGTGTGCAATAAATAGAATAAATGTGTAGTAAACATAAGCAGTGATTACAAGCAACTGTCAAACAACAAGACTAACTGTGCGTTTCAATACCCATACTACCATAGCGTTTAGTATGCCAGAAAAAGATTTAATATGTCCCAGTACAAAGTATGTCAAATGCAGTATGCCAAAAAGACCAGGATGTCCTACTACATCCGGTCACATTCTGCAGTATGAAGCCAGCGTGCTTTTCTGGCTATTCTCACCCACAATCCTTATGCAGTGGATATATGAGCTACAGGGACAAAGGTTAAGGCACAATGTTATGATAAAGTAGTATGTTCCAATTGTATGCATATGCAACAGTTCATACTTGGTAAGGGTAGCTACAATACTTACTAAAAGTAATAAGAAAAACTATGCGATTTGGACAGCGAGTCTACAGCCACGCTAGCGGTACTGCGGGGCTGTGTTGTCAGCCTAAATGCTAACGTCAGCATGTTAACACGCTCACAATTACAGTGCTAACATGCTGATGTTTATCAGATATTATGTTTACCAAGTTCACATCTTAGTTTGATATGTTAGCATGCAAACACTTGCTCAGTAGCGATAAACAAAAAGCACATCTGAGGCTGATAACCAAAGTTCTTAACTATTTTGACTTGATGATGGCGCTAGATGAAAAGTCAAGATCACCAAAGTGATTGGAGTTTTATTCTGAAGGGGCCTTGTGAAGTTTCACTCAAAACCACAAATGTCAATCTCATGGTAGCACTAGGGGAAACGTCAGGAGATCTGTCCAGTAGATTTTTAGATATTTTACAGAATAAGTAAATCTATCTGGCGTGGAGAGGAGGTTGTGTTGCTCTGGCTCTACCTATCTGGCGTGGAGAGTGGTTTGTGTTGCTCTGGCTCTATCTGTTTGGCGTGGAGAGGAGGTTGTGTTGCTCTGGCTCTACCTGTTTGGCGTGGAGAGGAGGTTGTGTTGCTCTGGGTCTACCTGTTTGGCGTGGAGAGGTGTTCGTGTTTCTCTGGCTCTACCTATCTGGCGTGGAGAGGAGGTTGTGTTGCTCTGGCTGTACTTATCTGGCATGGAAAGGAGGTTGTGTTGCTCTGGCTCTACCTGTTTGGCGTGGAGAGGAGGTCGTGTTGCTCTGGCTCTACCTATCTGGCGTGGAGAGGGGGTTGTGTTGCTCTGGCTCTACCTGTTTGGCGTGGAGAGGAGGTTGTGTTGCTCTGGCTCTACCTATCTGGCGTGGAGAGGAGGTTGTGTTGCTCCGGCTCTACCTATCTGGCGTGGAGAGGAGGTTGTGTTGCTCTGGCTTTACCTGTTTGGTGTGGAGAGGAGGCTGTGTTGCTCTGGCTCTACCTGTTTGGCGTGGAGAGGAGGTCGTGTTGCTCTGGCTCTATCTGTTTGGCAACGCCAGGAAGCTGCTCGACATCCTCCTGGATTCACCTTCTCACATATGTTCACATTATATGTATTACTTTTTGTCATATGGATTGTCTATGTTGTATTTTCATTATGTTGTTACTCTGTACACACGACATCTATTGCACGTCTGTCCATCCTGGAAAAGGGATCCCTCCTCTGTTGCTCTTCCTGAGGTTTCTTTCATTTTTTTCCCTGTTAAAAGGTTTCTTTTTTGTTTAAGTTTTTCCTTATCCGATGAGAGGGTCGCACTTTAAAGGACAGAGGGTGTCGTATCCTGTATAGATTGTAAAGCCCCCTGAGGCAAACTTGTGATTTGTGATTTTGGGCTATACAAATAAAACTGACTTGACTTGACAAGTGGAAACGCTGACCTGCTGGTGGCACTAGAGGGAAGGTCAGAGAACCACCAAAGTCATGCATGAATGTCTGTACAACATGTCATGGCAATTCATTTGACACTTATTGAGATATTTCCGTCTGGAGCAAAGTGGTGGGCCGATGGACGGACGGACGGACACTGTCAACCCTATAAGCCATGGGGCTGGCACGGCTAAAAAAGAAGATCCTCAATATGGAAAACTAAGAAAAAAGACTGGAATCCAAGGTTGATTGTGTCCTGAAAGGGAAGTTCAGACACTCTACATCAATGAGAAATTTCACAAACTGAGCATCCCTACGTCTTTGATTTCAAACTGCCTACTGGAAAATGAACAGTAGATCCATTAAGTCAGCAGTTATTGAAGGGTAGTTACTCAATTATAATAGCAGCTTTCACTGACTACTATCAATTTCTCCCAGGTTTGTTCCATCATGCCCCTTGTAACTCCAGCACATTAGAGATTATTCTCTGGGTCGACTTTCTATCTTACTCCTGGGGGCGGCTTTGAACTGCGGCCGCCTACTTATTATGTTATCATGATATATTTACGCAAAAAAGACAGCTTTATGGGGGTTTTCCACCTGAAATGAACGCACATAGCATATTTAGTTTTCCTGGCACAGTTCCCTTTGGAAAATGTTGAAGGTACAGGTGGTCTGTGAAAGAATGCACATGTTTAGGAGCTGTGATTATGAATGCACTCTTTCCAGGTAACAAACGAAACAATTTACATAAGAGTCAATCCGAAACGGTTAAGATAACTAAATGCACAATTTTAGCCATGTGTCATTCGCAACATCTAGTATATCTAAATTATAGCATTCAGATAATGTATGTCTTGTGTGTTTAACTGCAACACTAAGCATGATCAAGGTCCAAAGGTTCCATTACAGTCACTGTAAAAACCTCAATTATAGAAACAAAAGTGGATTGTTGGACTCAGAGACGTGAAAGGGCAAAGATATCATGATTGTTAAATTACAGACGCTCAGATAATTGTGTAAATTATGGTTGATAATGGCTGCAGGTGATGGTAGAAAGACAGTATAGT
The DNA here is from genome assembly GCF_015220745.1 of Sebastes umbrosus. Taxonomy (NCBI): domain Eukaryota; kingdom Metazoa; phylum Chordata; class Actinopteri; order Perciformes; family Sebastidae; genus Sebastes; species Sebastes umbrosus. Next base: position 10,206,215 of record NC_051276.1, read on the forward strand.
GTCTGTTTGCTTAATGGCCTACAATTTAGATGTTTGAGAGGACTATAATTGTGATTGTTGAAGCAAATTAAAACTTTATTATTCTGATTCTGTACGTGGGTTGGATCAGTTTCGATCAGATTGGATCAGATAAGCAGGCACTCCAAATGTAACTCTCCCAAAACTACGGAAGCCCATTTCTGCCAGAAAAAGAATAAAATAGTAGATGAAATGTCATGCAGAACTACCAACCTTGCGGCTAAAAGACGACCACTCTACCCACTGAGCTACAGCCATCTCATATAAAGATGGACGACATGACAGCTCCCCAAAAGTGAAGCCAAAACATCTGGATCGCCCCCTGGAGGCTGGCTGCAGTATAGGGAATAAATCCCGCCCCCTCCATGTTAGTGGAGGGGATGGGATGCTAAAACAAACAAAACATGCTGCTGGGCTAAATAACGGAGCTAACAGCTAACGTTAATGGAGATTTCATTGAGTTAGATTGAGATGCGTTCAAGTTCTATTCAGTAAAAAACAAGTATTGGGTGAAAATAAATTATAACGTTATCATGATGTGTTCAAATGTAATCTTGTAAAATGTATTTTTGTTGGGGAGCGATTAATTAATTTAATTAATCCAGTTGTTTGAAGGAGATGTTTTCACAGCAATATAAAGCAGATATTGGAGAGGGAATTGTGAACTTCCCAATACTAGCTCTAAGCAGCTTAGAATAATTAAAATAACTAATATCAAGATTTTTTTTTATCAAAGCAAATATTTAAATAAAAATACAGTCATTTATTTCCTAAACATTTGAATCATGTGTTTTTTATGAAAATAATACTATAGATGACAAAAACAAAGTAAAAGGATAACATTTAGAATCTTTCTCTATTTTATTCTGTATTTAGTCTATTTGACTCTAAATGGGACCATAATAGGAATGGAAATTGATGCATGCTTCACATGTTGCTGGACATTTGTAGAAAAATGCAGGAAAAATGTGTTGTTGAAAGTCGTGTTGAGCGTCAAGAAAAAAAGGGAAATATGTGTCTATGTACACGAATCAAACAGATTAAATCTTGTGACTATTCCACAAACTACCATGAGACTGTGTTGACTGTGTTGACTGTGTTGACGAAGACTTGAAACTAGCGATCGAGACCATAAACTCATGCTTACAATGTTTACTGAGGCAATAAATCAAGTGAGAAGTAGGCTCATTTTCTCATAGACTTCTATATAATCTGACTTCTTTTAGCAACCAGAGGGGTAACCCCCTGCTGGTTATTAGAAAGAATTCAAGTTTAAGGCACTTCAGCATTGGCTTCACTTCTCAGACCCGGAGGTTGCCCACTGGCTCAACCCCAAAACGCTGTACATCTCTTTTTGAATTCAGACGGGGAAAATCATATTGTTCATTATGTTTATTGTTATAGGGAGCACGCTAGCTGTTGTTCCACTAGCATCTCCATGTAATCTCACATTCTGTATTTCTTTAAATTTATTACAGCTTCTGTTATTAGAAGTTAAGCCATCATGTCTTAAAGAGAGCAACGGCTAATTTGTTAAAATACAAAACAGCTCCAATGAAAATTGGCTTCTTCCAAATCCATAACCTCCAACACTCTTCTATAATTTTGCTGTAATCTTTATGTAAAAGAAAAAAGTGTCAAATTTATTGTGGTTTTAACACAGGCAGTCATCATGTTAACAGTCTTTGAAAAGTCACAAACCTAAAATAACATTATTTTTGAATTATTCTTGTGAACACTGTTTCACCTACAGTAGGTGTCATCTTTTCAATCTGCAGCACACAGAATCATGTATTCTTTTGTTAGCGTTCGTTCACCACTGCAGTTAAAACTGCCTTTCGCTGCCAAGTTCAAGTAAAAGAAAAACCTGTGGCTGGTTGGCACCCTGTGATGAGCCGATCAAGTCTGGGCACAGACTTTGACAGTGGCTTGTTCACAACACGTCTGATGATTTGGGCCTTTGTGTTCGCTCTGATTAAATAAACTTGCAATCACAAGCTGCTGAGAAAACACTCATAAATTTGATGTCAGAATGATATTCCAGTGGGAGGATTTTTCCCAGCTCTCTCTGTTTATATAGTACACTTAAGGGGAAAAAATGTCAAACTCCCTGGGGGCCTGTGTTTCATGTGTATGGGTGCTCACACACACACACACACACACGCACGCACACACGCACACACACACACACACACACACACACACTAAAGCGAAAGTCATGCCTCATGGACACGTGTTCTTCTACACTTACCTCTCAGTTTGTAGTGAGGTCTAACAGTGACAGTCCAGACCAGAGTTTCTCAGCCTTTTCTGATCCATCATCCCATTTTAAAGTCCACAAATTGTCATCATTCCAGTGATTAAGAGCATAGACAGAGCTCCAAATATAAGTGTTAGAAATTTCCATGTGCACAATATCACAACTTTAGGGGTTTGATTCCTGCCGTGTCCTGTCAACCGACCTTTTCAACTACAAAAGGCCAACCTGGACGAATGTCAGATTTTTAAACCCTCTGGGAGTGGTTCTTGTTTCCATTTCAGTCGTGCTGTATTTCAAGAATTATGAAGCTCAGCATGCGTCATAATCTTGACGTGACATTTATACTTTCCTCAGCACTTGCTTTGTTTGTTGTTTGTATTTCTCTCACTTTCCTGCAGCTCTTTTGAGGAGTAGTGGTTGTAGCATGCCGATGGGAGTAGTTCCTATCAAAGATGTGATGACTCACTGGTGGATCTTTCTCATCTAATAAGCATTAGGTTCCTGGAACTCAAAATATGAATCACTTCTTGGGTCAAAAGTAAGTTCTGGGAAGTAATGGTGCCTTCAAGTTGCGTCGTGTTTACTGTGTTCTTGAAAGAAGTCCATTTGAATGACCCACGGATGTGGTTTTCACAACTTTAGAGGGGGGGAGTGGGAATTTTCTAATAGCTTCAAGATTACAAGTTGCATTTTTAAACAGTCAGTTCATTGTAATCATAAAACACCCACATTCTCTCACTTACGTCTTGCGGTAAATAGCCATGTAAATGTTTTAGTGCTCAGGTTTTGAGATAGGCTATCCAAGTCTGAGATTTTTTCATCTACCCAAGCTCAGTGAATGGGATTTTGTTTGTGGTGCTCATAGCATTAAAAATTACATTTAAAAAATCAACAGCAACATCTTTCTATAGAATCACTGTTGCCCCAAATAAGCCACAGACCAACCCTGTCTCCCACAAACTTAAGTTCCCATACAACTAAACTGCATTCTCAATTATGTTTTGAGAGAATTGTATTTTCTCCTAGATTATGGTCGCAGTTTTAAACTATTTTAAACACATGGTTAACATTGTAAATATAAACAAAACAAAACAAATAATGCAACAACACTACTTAGTTAGGTTTACGCAATAAAACTACCGGGTTAGGTTTAATAAAAAAACATCATGGTTTGGCTTAAAATTACTACGTTTCACCACAGGACACGAACAGCAGTCTCCTGGGGGAAAGTCCAGTGTTTGTTTGACCAATCCACCAAATGTAGTGGACTTTCTCGCTTGTTATACTCATTATTAGACCACATAGCTTTCAATAACATTATTATACCACGTAACTTTCATTCGCACTCGCTCGATATATTACATCACCAGCTGTGGACTTACAAATGCGTCAAAGTGTGATACGTCAAAGACAAATGTAATCCGCGACAAAATATGTTTCCTTCAAAACGTAATTGAGAATTTTAGTTGTATGGGAAAGTCATTTTTGGGAGACATAGCTGCACAGACTGAACGGTTCTCATTGGAACTACTTTTCACTAAAGAAATGGTTCCCAAACTGTTGAGTGTTTTAAGGATGAATTTTCTAAAATTCCTAAACCAAAACTATCTGTGCAACTAGAGGAAATGTTTATCTCTGTAATTTTGGTGAATTGGCATCAAAATGCAAAAAACCCCAAAACAAAAAAAACAATTAATTCAATACTTTTTAAGACGAAAAAAGGCACCCTCAAGTTTGGATGTTGTCACTGATGCCGCTGGTCTAGCAGCAGTGTTCTCACTTGTTCTTGCATTGCATATTCAACTTAAAAATGTGATATTTTAAGATCTGTTTGAAGGAAGCACAAACAGATTAGAAACCTGAAACATGGCCAAGGTATCGTCTTTCTCCAGGAGAAATCTGGCTGGGGAAATCGGGTTTCTCTAATCCCAGAGTTTCATGATGTTTAAAAAATCTGGTTGCTACAGAAAGCCAACAGTAACCCAGTTCCTTAAGTGCATGTGAACTGTTTGAGAACCCAGGAACTCAGCATCAGCATTTATAGGTAATTTATGGCAATGGACATAACCCAAAAGTGTAACTGAGCAAAACTCTTGAGTTTCTGTCACAACAGAGTGATGACAGGGACTTAATGTGCCATCAATCAACAAATCCTTGAAGAATTCAGGCTGTGGTCCGAGCCTTAAAAACACATTTCCCTTCCACCAAAGGAATAAATGAAAGAGATGCTTAGAAATAAGCAGTTTGGCACTGAAATGAAAGCAAAGTTAAGGAGATTAGATTGATGGATGCATTCAGTCTAAACTCTGATGATCTGATTTTAATTCTAACCTTATGCTTGGATGTGTTCTTCTGTGAGTGAAGTTTACAATTTCGGTGGATTTTCTTTTCATTTAACCATGACCAGAAGCTTACACAGATAACTTTGAATAAATTGTAGCTGTCAAAACACAAACCACAATCCTAAACCTAATCCTAACGCTAATTTCAACTAAAGTTGTTCCAGTCAAGATCATTTTAGTTTAGTTTTGTTTTAGCCACTCTCCCAGTCGGTCTGGGCTGAATCAAGCTTTCAATACAGCTACACTAGTCTACAAAAGGTGGCCATATGGGCTAGAAACATGGGGCTGTCGGAATTACTGTAACTCACTTGCCAGTTTTGGTGGCCCTCTGGAGCACCACTATGGCCAAAGTGATGTTGGAAGTTAATATATAGCAGGCTGGCGTAACAAATCGCCTAACCCTAGATCACATATCAAACAAAAATCCATTTTATCAGGCTTCAAGTAATGCGTTTGCGTCGGGCAAGTCATTCCACGGGCCAATCAGCGTCCTGTGAGGAGCTATTATAGCAGCTATGGGCGGGGCTTAGGTTTGTGAGACGCAACACAAAGAGGCAACAACAATGGCGGCCCCTGAAGAGGTTAGATGCTGCAGTAGCATCAGTTCTATCAGAACTTGAAAGGATTTCTTCATTGAAAGAAGAGAAAACAACGACACTGAAGGTTTTTCTAGATGGAAACGATGTTTTCTCTCTTCTCCTGACTGGCTACGGCAAGAGTTTTATTGACAGATGGTTCATCCAATCACCTGCCAAGTATTTTTTTGAAAGTGCCTGCCCTTTTCCAAACAGTTTCCAGTGACGGCTTCTCAGATGGTTCTTTGTGTGGTTGACACAAGGGGCAAAATATACAACACAGAAAGCTTTTCAGCATTCAACATCCCATCAAAAAAAAAGAATAACGACCGAAAAACTAGAGTTGGTTCTCTGCCTGGTAATATAATGCATACCTTGTGCTGTGATGGCCATTATTAGCTGGGTTACAGTAGAAATAGAGGAATGCCTGTGTGAACTGTGGACAGCAGGATAATCTGAAGAATGAGTGGAGAAAAGGCTGGCTCGTATTTCACTGGCCCTGAATGGGAGATTGAACTGCTATTTGTCCAAGCCTGCAGGGCTCATAATGAACGACATGGTGTTTCTGTTAGGGCAACAGTATCATGTCGTAGATCAGCAGTGTCAGCAAAAACATTACCGACCGGGCTTCAACCGAGATGGGTTTTTGTAAGCTGAAACCAATAGCAGTGTTTTCATACCGAAGCTGCTGATAGTAAAAGTTAACCTTGGGAAATTTTGAAAGGAAAATGACAGACATGTCAGTGTGGAAAAACCTCCAAAGCTGCTTTTAAAAAAGTGTTGAAGGAAACATCCATCAAATCGATCGTTGATGCCACTAATTGGCTGATGTCTACTAAAAGCTCAATGTCGTCATGCTGATTATGAAAGGGGAATACAATGTGGCTGAATAATCATATGGTTCCCTGGATATCTCCATAATCCCTCCATCTATCTCTCATTTAATTTTTTTTTTTTTCTTTTTCAAAGGTCATTTCACCAAAACAACATTTTCCATCGTTCCATCGTAACCTGACATAGGAGAGGGGAAACCCCCGCACAGCATCACTGTTCCTACCTTAAAGGCTGACATAAATCTTAATTATGGGGAGTGAATAGCACACATCACAGTCAGCAGTCAAAGAGATGTAGGCTATATAAGGACAGGGCTTTTTTATGTGGAAAAAAAAGAGAAAAATCATCGTACTTGATAGTTCTACTTCACTTAATTTCAGAGGGGAATGTTGTACTTTTTATTCCACTACATGTGACAGTTAGTTAGTAGTTAGATAAACTATCTATCCGACAGCATACACAGTAGCCCAGTTCAATGAATAGTTTGACATTTTGGGAAACAACCTTCTTCACTTTCTTGCTGAGAGTGAGATGAAAAGATACCGCTCTCATGTCTGTACGCTAAATATGAAGCTATAAAGCCAGCAAAGACTGGAAGTAAGGGGGAACAGTTAGCCTGGTTCTGTCCACAGAAAACTAAATCAGCCCACCAGCACTTAAAGCTCAATAATTAACACATTTGTTTGTCTAATCCAAAATGCAAAAAAAACGTTGTGGTTTACCAAGGGTTATGTGCTGGACAGACAAATTTGCTACCAGCTGGTCAACATAGCAGTTAATTTAGCAACTAAAGATACAGACCCAAAGAAGTGTGTTGAGACCCAAATATAGAGCCCAAAAGAAGAATGGTTGAGTTACATTCATCAGGTTGCTAGAAACACAACTCCAAATACAGTTAATGCTCCTCCGTGTCTGCTGGATGTAGGTAATCTCTATAAACAGATATCTGCATATGAATGCAGAATCTGTAGCAAGAGGACAAGACTTTGGTTTCAGAAGCGTTCTGGTTTTATGTTTGTAGTCAGAGTAGTATTGACCAATCAAATTTGAGCAGGCTCTGGTTGAATGCAGGTAAACAGTCCGTGTGGAGAGTAAAAGAGGTGTTTAACGCTTTGCCAAAATGCAATCTGGGAGCCCTAACCCCAACCCTAGCCCTAACCCTACTCTCGTCTCATGATGATTTAGCTTTTTGATATCTTAAAATGAGCCTGTAAACTGTCTACTTGTGAAACGATCCGGTCGTAGATGATGTCTCTCAACTCCAACTCCAGTCTTGTGTCTTAAGTTGCTAATCGGACTGCAAACGATGACCGGCGCACGGAAGAGGAAGTCTTGGTCCGGCTATCCGCTGGCTACACCGGAACCCCAGAAATATTGGTCGTTGAACCCAGAGACTTATCGTCATCAGACCGACAGCCGATGGGTTCCAGGATTGTTAAATATACTACTTGCTAATACCTTAGCCATAACTACTGTATATAATGTTTCAGTGTTGTATTTACAACTTTGTTGCATTGCCCCAAGTGGCCAAAAACATCTGTTAATGCATGTTTAAGCACAATTTACAGAGTGTTTACCTGTAGTTTTACTCAAGTACAATGATGAATACTAGTAAAGTACTGGTAACTATTATGTTATACGTTGGTATAGGCATATTTTTACTCTAAGTTAAGATCTAAATAAGCAACCAGCTGTAAACATTCATAAATCATTCATTACCCATGTGTCGATAATGTTTTTACGTTCGTGTACATGCCTTTTGTGCTCTTATAAACCAATATGAATGGGTCTTACTCATTGTGAGCCACATTATAATGGTACTATGGCTGTCCTGGAAAGAGCTTGTTCCCTGAAATGTCACTCACTGGTGGGTTAATAAGTTAGTGTTTCATTCAAGGATGCCTGATCAGTGTGAGGGGCTGGCATGGGGCTCCCTCTAGTGCTACAGGAGAGCCACTGTCACAGCATGGATCATGCAGTTTAATAGAGGGACTCGATTCATGTTACACTCAGTTACAACAACAGTGAACATTGGCTTTATCTGTTTTAGGTAGTTTTAGGGAGACAGTGAGATTCAAACATGTGGAAAAATTAGTAAGAGGATCTTGAGTTAAGATTTTTTTTTTTTAATTACTGTTTCCAAGGTCAAGAATGAACAGTAATGTGCAGTTGTTTTCATATCACTCGCCAAATAAGTACTCAGACAAGATTTTTTTTTTTTTATTAATTCCGTCATATGGGGGTTAATACATATCAGTTTAATGTCCTCAACTTTAAAATGTTTCTAATTAGTTTTAGTTTTAACAAAGCTCTGAAGAAGAGGAGAAGGAACACAATGTTGGTTTCAATTTGTTATGCTCTCTTTCTTAAAGTTGCTGTTACATGAATCAGTGATTTTCTTTTCATATAAATGACAATGTCCTTGAATTATTTGTATTTATCAGATTGAGGATTTTTGCCACAGCGGAAAATAAGTAAGTGAGAGAAAGTTGACACTATTTCAATTTAATGCCTTTCTGGCTGACAACTGATCCACAATGTGGTAAATCCCACCGAGCCAGGGCTCCGAGCAGCTTAAGCCAAATGATAAAATGATTCTCACATACTGCCTGACCTCAGGTCTGGTCTCTAGTTACCGGCCTCTCCTTCACTCGGGCCAGGAGACGATGAGGTGAGATGCTGTTGGGACATTTACACTGATATTCAATCCTCCGCTTGGCAGCACAGGCGGTTCCTTATTCTCCATTCACTCCGTGCCGGGATGCCAAGACCAACATGCAGCTGCCTGGCAGCTCTCCATTTCTGTGGGCACGCCTGGCGTACGACCGGTAACCCCCCACCAACTCTCCCGGCCTTCTCTGAGAGGTGACGGCAATGGGTGTTCACAGTGTGCTTCCTTTTCTTTCCTTTCCAAGGTTAGGCTTTTTTTCTGCCTCCTGGAATCTCGTTGTTAAATGGAAACAGTCCTGATTGCCTGCCTGTGGTTGTTGGAAACGGGTGGCAGTGGTTTGGGTTGAAATGCTATCAAATGAGGTGTGGAGGGGTGAACCCGGATATATTTCCCTTGATTTACTCTTTTCTTCTTCTACTTGTTTCTGTTCATCTGAAGAGAAGTCAAATAAAATAAGCGGACATAAATTAACTTCATATAAGGTAATAAATAAATAAAAGTCCACATTATATAAATCCAAGTATGTTCTTTAGCTATAAATAAAAAAGATGATTTTCTTACAAGTAAAATTTATTTTGAAATGTCAATAAACTGCCTACAAACAGATGAACTTTAACCTCTTCCATGGCCATGCCAGTTTTTTTTCCATTTGGAGCATTATCTAGCCCCCTGTGTTACCACAGCAACCCATGCAGATAGGTTGGTGATGTCTGGACACACAAATCGGATCTGATCACTTCCAAATAAAAGTGTGGACTAAATTCCTTAGATTTTCTCTCTCATCTGTGAAACAAACAGGTGAGTAAAAAACTGTTTTGTCAGGATGCATTTTTTAAGTAACTTTTTTTTTTTCATCTGTGAAAACAGTTGAAAAAAAGTTTGGTGTCTTTTTTGTCAGGATCATTTTGTGTTTGTGGTTGTACTCATTTTGGCCACAAGAGGCTGAAGTGCACCACTACCCCATGCTCTAAGTTGGACTGTAAGCATTCATATTTTTTTTCCAGATGAGTTTTCATTTCTCCATGCACTCTAAACACAAGGTACATATATTGTGTGTTAACAAGTTGTATAAATCAAAATTAGAATTAGTTTTTTTCTCACTTGCTTCTCTCTCTCTCTCTCTCTCTCTCTCTATATATATATATATATATATATATATATATATATATATATATATATATATATATATGTATATATATATGTATATATACAGTATATATACAAACAGCTCCCAGACCAGACAACGTCGTGGTAGCGACTTGTCAATCACAAGGTAGCCCTACCCTAAAGCATACCCTGCTTTATGGTCTATTTGACTCTAAATGGGACCATAATTTACTAAATGAACATCACGCTGCATTTTTCTTTAAAGGAATTCTTAAAAGATGTTTATTTTCCAAAAGAATTTAACTATTTTACTAAAGCTGTAATCTTATAGGATGAAACAGGAAATGTGTAAAAAAAACAAAAAAAGACCAACAACCTTGGAACCATTAAAATAATGCACAGATTTAGTTCACCTATAAAAAGATGCAAAGTCTGCATCACCTGCATGTCTTGTGGACAAACAACCTCATGATGGTGCTGTTCTCCAACATTACTGAGGACACTGTCAGATCATTATCCATCACCAGCACTACAGCCACAGGCAGTGTACAGCACACTCCTCATTTTCCTCATTGTATGTCATTGTTCATACAAAAAACTGTGTATGAAAGAACAGAAGTAGCAAAGAGCCCCACCATTAAAGACAGAATCCTTTGAGGTTTGGATGGATAGTCCCAGGATTCATAGTTTATTCATCATCATGGATGAGGGTGGGTGGAGGCGCCGGGCCTCGGGTCCCAAGTGTCCGAGTGATTGATGATATGTTTAACTGTGGACTATTGATCTATTGTACATGGAGATGTGGTGGTTTCCTCTCCTCTCTCGACTGTATCCTCCCCTTAGGACCATTGATCCTCTAACAGCAAGCCATTCTGCTGCGTGAACTGTTAATCGGCAGCCACGTGGTCCATGCTCAACACAAGTGAAAGGGAATCTAGGGATGGTTGTTTCAGTAGATGATGGAAAAACTCACAGACATAAAACTACATAATTTAGGTGACAGCTTTTGTGGTTCAATGAGTCCTAAAAAATTGTTGTAGTTGGTTTGTCAGCGTTAATTACACAACAATAATTAATATATTTATATTAACAGAGGAATTATCACCCGACTCTGCAGGTCCACTCAGCTGAGTCGTTTAGCGTCTTTCAGCTCATTGTTTCATTTTGTTTTTTGTTGACTTTGCTCTAAACAAACTAATGAAGATGTGGTTGAAAGCCAAAAAACAAGGGGAAATTGTGTTCAAAAAAAGTGTGTGTTAAATATATTTAGTGTTTTCACTAGAATTTCCACCTCCTTCTACTACTTACGTTCTACTATCACAAATAATATTACAAATAAGTAAGGGATAATTCCCGATGAGGTGTCCATGAGGAACTCATGGACTACGGGGAGGCCATTAATTCCTGTTAATGGATGACACCTCGAAGGGCATTATCCTGCATATATCATGGTCAGTTGCCAGAGAAAAAAAAAGAATTAAGACCATTAGGCTAATTTATATTTTCATGTGCATGGCCAACACACCAGCAACGGTCACTGCCAGCAAAAGTCCATGGACTTTGTTGGCTGCGGCATGGAGTGAGACTGGGTTCCGTAACTGTTGCTCCCGGTTGCCAATTGGCACCGGTGCTAATGTTGCGACCTACAAATATTTTATAATTTACATTTTATTGACATGGAATAGTTCTCTAAGAGAAATACATTCTAAGCTCATTGTATTTCGATTTTGCAAATGTTATATACATTATCTGATTTATGTTATTACAGCAAGGTCATAGTTCAGAATGTTATGATGTCATCACTCAGCGCAGTAGAGATGAGCGAACGTGCTTGTTGTTTACGTGTGTGTGCGAGTGGTTCTGATTGCTTCGTTTAAAGATAACTTCAACAGAACTGGGAAGAATAAAAGTTACCAAAAGGGAGACGGAGTCATGTCTCTTTAAGGGTGCAACACTAACATATACATTAAATAATACTAATACTATCCAGGATTTAGCCAAGTTTCACAGACATTACAGTTCCCGATATCGAGTTTGAAACTGATGCAGGCACGGAGGTCCTCCAGCGGGAGCCCATCATCCAACGCCCTCACATTGGCCAGCAGGATGCCCGTTGTACAATTAACCGCACAGCAAGTCATATCATTTGTCCGATATGTGCGTGGCAATATCTCCAAAAGGCTGTGACGGCACCACCTGTCACTCAAAGAAGCCACGCCCTTAATTATGCATACATTTAAGCATTAATATAATTTAAACGGGTGACTTATATAAAACTTCACCTCCCGTACAGTTGTTATGAACGTGGAAATTAGCTGTAGAGACCAAAACCGTTTTTCGTTTCAGGCTGTTGTCATGTTTATTTCTAGTGGAAAGTGGGTCATTTTAACATGGGGGTCTATGGGGATTGACATCCTTTTTGGCACTTTCATATTGGCTTCACCTCTCAGCGCCGGAGGTTATCGCTTGGTAAGTTCAGAGGGTCAGTGTAACTTCTTGCAGCTTGTAAATAAGATATTCAAATTTTGTTGTAGCCAGCGCATTCATTTAGAATGGTGAACGGACCGTTTCACTGAAACTACTTAGTAGGTGTCCATTATCAGAATTAATGGACACCCTGCAGCCAATCACAATCAAGTATTCACCCAGACCATGGTATAATAAAGCTTATTACATGTGTGGCAGTGCCATCGATTGAATGCTGCACTGGATTTAACTCTAGATGACAGGTTTCCCATAGACGAGCAGGGAACTATTGATAAGTTCTACAATTGCTATAACCGACTGCATCATATTCATCATATCAGTGCTGGAGAACACTGACAGGCCTGTATCAGATCTTTACAGCCTAACATGTGGGTATATAACCCTGTAATGAACCCCATGTGATTCATTTTTAGCCGGACTAGAAGCAGTGAGAAGCTCCTGTCTGTTTTGGCTCATGGCAGCTTGTCCTCTGCTGAAACCTTAATCAAGAGAATTGAAGGTCCATGTTGCTGATAAGGAATGATCAGTGCTCTGTCACGGCTGAGAGCTGGGGGACTTTCCCTTTCTGCCTCAGTTATCTTCCTTTGAGGTTATAATGAGGTTAGCGATGGATTTGCTGAGTGGTTTTCGTCTAGCATTGTTTCCTTCCCGCTGCCGTCACCCTGCAGACGTACTGAGCTTTAATCCTCTTCTCGGCTTTGTCTGTCTGGCAAGGTGAGGATGGAAGCTCAGGTAACAGCCAGGGGATGATTTCAAGTAAATGTGATCCACTATCTCCTCGAGCAGCAACAGCCATGCCACCACCAAGAGAGCCAACAGCAAGGCAGGAAAACACGTTGCACAGATTCGTGCAGTGGGACACTAGGCTATACGGTGACCAGACGTCCCGGTTTGTCCAGGATTGTCCCGGTTTCAAGCTGTCAAGGAGAGGGTCCAAAGAAAATATTATAAACGCTGGGTAGGTTCTTGCTTTTTTTTATCAAATGCAATACAAGATTCAGACCCCCTACACACCACAATAATGTCCATAGTCCTGTACCACTTTCTCTGTCCCACTCTCTGAAGTCGTAATCCAGCACGCAGGATGAAAACAGTGGGCCATTTGCAGATTTGACTGACCAGTCCCATTAGCAATGGACAATATAGAGTGCTATAACCCGACAGTATATCCTCCCAGAGCCGACAGACTGCCTGATAAGCACTCAATTTCCTGTTCCCAATTTCACAGGGGCTTGACCACTTTCCACCAGCGTAGACAACCTCTGAAAAATAGGACTCAGCGAGGTTTCCATTGATCACAGCAGTTTCTACAGATGAAAACATCATGGTCGGTAACTCCAAAAAGTTCCACCCCAAGCAAACCGCTCTCTCTGCGATCCTTTTAAGGACCGCACGAAGTGTTTGAATCATGAGGAAATCAACTGAAAAGTGCAGCTCTGTCACAAAGATATAAATCAGTGCAGGCGACGGAGTTGACCTGTACTAAAGTGTTTGCATGATAAGGCACGACAGAGCCATTAACAACCAATAGGAATCAGGCTAACTCGTGTTGGCTCGTCACACATTGCGTGTTTCCAATAATGGGGCTGACATGAAACTGTGGATGCCTAACCTAAGATCTGTGGCATAAAGCTGTGCCTCCACTGCACTAAATAACTAGCATGCAATGGGGTCTGTAAGCACACAAGCACACATGCCACATGGAGTGTGTGGGGGAATTCTAGCATCTGTGCATGTTTCAGTCATTTTTAAGACATTTAGTGTATGTTCCAGACCAATGTGGGATCGGTTCAATGCCCTGCTTAAGGACTTTTCACAAGACTCTTGATGAATATTGGCTGTTGATGAGAATTGAATCTATGAAGTTGCCATCAGGAAATGCTGCTACAGGATGAGTTTCAATAGTTTGATTGGATTTTTACTGTTAGCATAATTGCCGGCCAATGTTAAATGGGAGGGCTTATACTCTTGGCTTGGCTCTGCAGACACTGTACAGATGCCAACAACACAAGCCAGACACAATGCATTAAAATGGATACCACCATTTGACTCTTAATTCTATCGTCGATCAAGCAAAGAGAGAGGGCAAATATCATTTGAGTTCTAGTTACTGTAAGCTGGGTGTGGGCATAGCTATACAAATGTTTTAAGCACTTGTTTTGCACAGTTTTGGACAACACACAGATTTGTGTTGCATTGCTACATACTGTATATTCTACTTAATGTGTGCTCTGGGGAAAAGTGGCCTGTGTGCACTAATCAATATTCTAATATGAACAAATGACTATGTGTAATGTGAAAAGGGGCTGCTTGTAGTAATAAACTCACAGATAAATATAATGTACATCTGCAGTTCCCCTTAGCTCTATGGAGTGTTTTAGTATCTTTCAGCCCATTATTTTTAGTTTTTTTTGCGGCCCATACTCATCAACCGAGTCTCTAACAGCAGGTTTTCAGTGAAAAACCTCTAATGATCCCACGGCGCACTACAGTGGCTTAGCTCCTCGGCCGTGGCATGGGCCAGCCTGGCCCTCGCAGCCGTCAATTGGCCATGTTACGTATCCGACGAAGCAACATTACATTACGTTGCGTACCTTAAAATAAGTCAATGTTGACACACAGGGCGTGAACACATGTGGCCTTCTGGGTGAAACTCCTGTGTTTTTGGGCCCATCCATCCAACCCGATCCTCTGCCTATGTGGACTGGTCACCTGACTTATTCCTTTACTCCCGCCATAACTACGGCCACGTAGAGCGTCATAGTTTGACGAGTCGGGAATGAGAATGGGCTGCAATAGTAGTAGTAGGGGCAACAGTAGTAGCAGTAGAATAACTAATAACACAGGAAGTAGTCGTAGCACTAGTGGTAAAAGTGGAGGCAGTATAGAGAAACTGCAGTATAGTCCAGTATGCAGTATAGTATATGTAGCAGTAGTAGCAGTTGTAGTGTTCTGTGCAATGTCCTCTTTAACAGAGCCTAGTGAAGCACTGACGGTTGTAGTCTTCATATTTTGCACTTCACAGAATTTAATTCCCGGAGATGTTCCAGATAGAGATGAAACGTTTATCACAGCAGCAAAGAAATATCTTTACTATTGATTTATGCAGCAACATTAAGAGCAAGCAACATGATCTTTACTGTCTGTCTCAGTATTAAAGACTGTATATGAGTATGTGTGTGTGTGTATGCACCTGTCAGCGTGTATGTGTTCATTTTATGAGTGAACCTAAGTGGAATGTGTTTGCATGTTTGTGTTGTCATGCAAACAGCTGCACCATGTTATAGAACACTACAGCTGTGTAATGGCTGGAAACATTCCAGGTGTGTTTCTGTTGATGCACATATTCACCAGCCTGTCGACTGTTTCGAGACTTGCACATTAAATAAGGCACCAATATATAAAATTAAAAAATTCTCTACAAGAAGAGAAGAGACACATAAATCTGCCTCAAAAATCCTTTAATAAAGATGAATTTGAATAAAGTAAAAACATTTACAAACTCCATTACCTAATGCCAGTAAAAGTCTGGGGGTGATAAATCCCTCAGTACAACTCAGAAACTAATTATTTTCTCTTGTAACGTCTCTTATATTCCTTAAAAACAAACTCATGACAAGAGGTTACCGTGATCTTGAGCTCAGGACAAGTCTGTTCACTGTCATAGTCATAGTCATAGTCATAGTCATAGCTGCCTCAGTAGAGGCCGCCAGCTCCACATAGCGCGTAGAGATGACGACCCGCAGACTCTCACTCTTGAGGGGGTAAAGATGGGAAGACAGTGCCCTGCCGAGGGATCCTTGACTCAGAGCTGCGTGTTGGGGCTGGCAGTCTTATTTTGGGCTCAGAGTGCACGTCTTCCAGATAGCAAAGAGCTTGACTCAGACCGTCGAGTCTGTATGACAGGATTACCAGATCCATCCTGAGCCCAGCTGCATCCTCCTCTGGCATTGTTCAAGGTGTTTAAAATTCTGAGGCACGCACAGATTTTATAAATTATCGCCCGTAGAGTCTTTTGTCTAGATGAATATAATGAATAGTAATAGGGAATATAAAGGCTTTGATGTTGTGTTGTACTGATCTCATGGCTTATAAAGTTCCAAACAGGTTTCTGTCCTGCCGTCATACTAATCAGAGAGTTACAGATTAAAGCTTCACTAATCAATATTTTTTATATCAACAATGGATCAAATATAATTTGACAAACCTACAGTGAATTATAACCTGACTTTGCAGTTAGCTTCAGCTCTACGGAGAGTTTTAGCTCCTTTCAGCCCGTTGTTTTGGCTTTACAACCCACAACTGTATTGTTTTGGTTCAATCTCACCACTCTCATCAACCTGGTTACCAGCAGCAGCAGGTATCCCTCAGTGAAAAGCCTCTGATAAACCCCTGTACAGTACCTGCTGACAGACAAAGCCGCCTGGTCTCATTCCCAGGTTGTCAAATACCGACGTTTTGTCACAACGCACAAGGCCCCCCGCGGCAATATTAGACGGCCGGAGGAGGTCGGGGAATGTTGACTTATTTAAGTTGCGTACGTGACTTAACTTACATCACGTAGCCTACTTAACATAGTCAAACACAGGACTTTCAGCCAGGAGGTCACTGTTCGTGTCCTGTGTCAAACTAGAACTCAACGTTGATACGAGGGTTCGCCTATTTTTTCTGCAAGCCGTGCGGTTCACAGCAAAGATAGACAGTGAAAATGATCTTTTGACCGTATATTGACATCATACCAGGCTAAAAAGAACTCAGAATCCTGCACGCCAGATCATCTCTTTCGCTGCTGACCCGTTAGCTGCTGAGACCTGAAGTGTGCTCCAGCTCCACTTCATCCACACAATGTGCTGTATAGACTTGAGTCCAGCCACTATAAAGAAAAAGAGACTTTTTAAAGAAAGGACTGTAAAATAAAAGACATTTTTAACTGGCAATGATGCCATGTGACCTTCTGAATTTGGAAGAAATTGGGGGTTGAAGAAATGCGAGTGCACAGCAGCCCAGCTGCAACAGAAAGAGAGACGGCGAGAAACGGCCGTCGTGTTCGCCCCCGTGGGATCCAACAGATCCAGAATGGATATCAAATTTATTAGTTTTTCCCTGTTTTTTTTCCAAAATTGGCATTGTGTTGTGAATAATTTAATTGAATATAAGGGTGATTTCTGATAGTAAAACTAATTGTGTGATATCTGAAGCTGAGTGCCATCACCCTACTTCACCTTTTACAACAATTAGTGGGTTCATGATTTATACTTTTGAGTTATTGTTATATTATTATAGATAAATATTTTGATATTAATGACTGATTATTAATCTATTCCATGCAATAATGCTACACCGCTGTCTATCTGCACTTGCATGATGTGAAACCGCTTAAACAGACAGCAGAGTGTGTGTGACGGCACAGTCACGTTCACCGCAGCGATTTTACTCCTAAATCTATATGAAAACTAAAATCATCGTTTTTTTCGTCAGTAGCATATAGTCCGGCCCTCCTCTGTGCTCCAGGGGTGGGAATGTGATGGCGAGACAGCGCTGATGAAATAGCTTATTGAGCTGAACATGATATGAGATTTGAGTTGGCTTGTCTCTTGTATGACTCTCTGGCAGAAGCAGCAGTCGGTATGGACACCACACGCATGAGAGATACAGCAATTCAGCGAGGTAGACGTCACGCACTGCTTACGCAGGCAGTGTGTCCCTGCCGTCTCTTATTTCCTCTTTCAAAAAACACCATAATCTCGCCTTAAGTTTGGTTAGAAACTGGAATTTGAATATTTAAAAATACAGAGTTCAAAGCTGTTGTCCCCCATGTCGCCAGAAGAATGATTGGTAATTGTCAACTCTGTTGACAGCTGCAGACCCTCCACTATGACCAGCTGAAGGCTCTTCATTCATCCGTGAGCTTGTACCTCTCAGTAAAGTGTGTTTTGTGCTTGTTTTCTACTCAACCCACAGTGCTGTCGTCTGCAAGCGCATATTGTCTCATAATTGCAATGTGTGTGAGTAATTGCCTGGTGTGTTCCTGTGATGCACCAGGCAATTTCAATCAAGCTCACTCAACAATGGAGCACTAGAGTGTGTCCAGCTATCCATGTCCGCTTACCATATCTGCCCATTTACCACCAGAGTACGTGCAGAATATAAATCAGAGGCCTTGCATTATTTAGAGAGAGAGAGAGAGAGAGGGACAGACAAGAGAGGGAGAGAGATGACACAATCAAACTCACTAGTCAACTGTGACCCTGTGTGATCAACCAAGCAGTGGTCTGTGTTATATTTAGGGATCTTAAAGGGAAACTGTTAACCTACTACTATGATTCTAGATCTGACCTGTGTGGTCCTGAAATCTTTATGATTTACCAGTTTTTTTTTAATCAACACAGTGAGGAAATGTTTTCAGTGAACATATACAGTATCTTCGAAGTCCAAAAAATATTCCTACTGAATGTGTCTTCAAAAACTAACAATGTATTAAATTGAATTCCTATAATATATGCTTGTAACAACTAAAGCATTATTAACATTTTTTATCGTTATACTATGAGGAACTTTCATTTTGAGTTGATTTTGGCGGTCCCTGTGGACAAAAGCGGTAGTGTCTCCGAGCACCAGAGTCCCTTTAAAAAAAACTCTCATTTTACTGCAGGCAGGTCTGACAGTCTGCCCCGCATAGTCCTGGGATTTATCAATCACACAAGAAGAATAAGAATAGAATAAGAATAAATAAGATTAAAAATAGGCATTAGCGATAAATACTCTCAAAAGCTGGTTAGCAAGTGCCAGTACTAATGTCCAATTGTGATGCATGTCTGACTGCACAGGTGAGTGATTGAGTAACAACGATGTACCAGGCTGATTTGGGGTTTTAACTAAAAATATAATAATGATGGCTGGATGGTATTATTCCTGTGCTTCCTGTGCAGAGTAAGTTGTGTGTTTATTTGTGTTTTAGAAAGTAACAGCCAGGAAACAATCAGAAAATAACGTTTTATTTCTCTGATTCGCTGCTTTGTTCCCACTAACGCCGCTCTCTCTCTTCAGTCACTCTAAAGCTCGCTCCACCATCGCTGCTCTCTCTCTCTCCCTCTCGTTGAGCCGAGGACGAGGAGGGGCCATCTTTGAATGCGGTGTGTTTACGAAGAGAAACCGACAATGGTTACATATTATACCTTTAATGTGGTATTTTGGAGGTATTATTGATCATTTTTATCAATTCTCCAGTGGTAAAAAATGGTTAGATTTAGCACCAATTCTGTGTAACAAATGGTATCAACCCAAAAATTGCTGCATTAACTTATGAGACATAATAGAGCATGGGTATGACCATCATACACACGTAGGCAAAATTGTTGGTACCCTTCCGTTAAAGAAAGAAAAACCCACAATGGTCACTGAAATAACTTGAAACTGACAAAAGTAATAATAAATAAAAATTTACTGAAAATGAACTAATGAAAATCAGTCATTGCTTTTGAATTATGGTTCAGCAGAATTATTTAAAAAAACAAACTAATGAAACTGGCCTGGACAAAAATGATGGTACCCTTAACTTAATATTTTGTTGCACAACCTTTTGAGGCAATCACTTCAATCAAGTGATTTCTGTAACTCTCAATGAGACTTCTGCACCTGTCGACAGGTATTTTGGCCCACTCCTCGTGAGCAAACTGCTCCAGCTGTCTCAGGTTTCAAGGGTGCCTTCTCCAAATGCATGTTTCAGCTCCTTCCACAGATGTTCAATAGGATTTAGATCAGGGCTCATAGAAGGCCACTTCAGAATAGTCCAATGTTTTGTTCTTAGTCATTCTTGGGTGTTTTTAGCTGTGTTTTGGGTCATTATCCTGTTGGAGGACCCATGACCTGCGACGGAGACCAAGCTTTCTGACACTGGGCAGCACATTTCGCTCCAGAATGCCTTGATAGTCTTGAGATTTCATTGCACCCTGCACAGATTCAAGACACCCTGTGCCAGATGCAACAAAGCAGCCCCATAACATAACCGAGCCTCCTCCATGTTTCACATTAGGTACAGTGTTCTTTCCTTTGTATGCTTCATTTTTGCGTCCGTGAACATAGAGCTGATGTGACTTGCCAAAAAGCTCCAGTTTTCTGTCCAAAGGACATTCTCCCAGAAGCTTTGTGGCTTGTCAATATGCATTTTGGCAAATTCCAGTCTCACTTTTTTATGATTTGGTGTCCTCCTGGGTCGTCTTCCATTAAGTCCACTTTGGCTCAAACAGTGACGGATGGTGCGATCTGACACTGATGTACCTTGACCTTGGAGTTCACCTCTAATCTCTTTGGAAGTTGTTCAGGGCTCTTTGGTTACCATTCGTATTATCCGTCTCTTCAATTTGTCATCAATTTTCCTCTTGCGGCCACGTCCAGGGAGGTTGGCTACAGTCCCATGGACCTTAAACTTCTGAATAATATGTGCAACTGTAGTCACAGGAACGTCAGGCTGCTTGGAGATGGTCTTATAGCCTTTACCTTTAACATGAAGGTCTATAATGTTCTTTCTAATCTCCTGAGACAACTGTCTCCTTAGCTTTCTGTGGTCCATGTTCAGTGTGGTACACACCATGATACCAAACAGCACAGTGACTACTTTTCACCCTTTAAATAGGCAGACTGACTGATTACAAGTTTGAAGATACCTGTGATGCTATTTACAGGACACACCTTAGTTTAACATGTCCCTATGGTCACATTATTTTACATCTTTTCTAGGGGTACCATCATTTTTGTCCAGGCCAGTTTCATTAGTTTGTTTTTTAAAATGATTCTGTTGAACCAAAATTCAAAAACAATGTCTGATTTTCATTAGTTAATTTTCAGTTAATTTTTATTTATTATTACTTTTGTCAGTTTCAAGTTATTTCAGTGACCATTTTGGGTTTTTCTTTCTTTAACGGAAGGGTACCAACAATTTTGCCTACGTGTGTATACTTCTATCATAATGTTCTAAGCCCTTATACAGTGCCACAATTTATTTTAATGAATTCATTCATTTATAAATGCATGTTTATTTCTGATTTATAACTAGAAGAACTAGACACACAGTGCTGAGCTACACCTTAAATTAATCTTCAGGTTCCCAGATGTACACCACTTCTATGTGACATCTTCTGTTGAGTTTTTATCTACCCCTGAACATCCCCTGTCGTCCCACCCCTACCCCTATAAAAAAAGAGGGTGGAGTGGTAAGGGGTTAATAAAAGAAGGGTGATTGCTCATCAGTTTCACATCAGAAGTCTGTTGTGCTGCCGTGCAGCTACAGCAGTGAGCTGGCACCCACTGTGCGAACAGATCCACCAGGTTTACCCCCACACTGTGTGAGGCCATCCAAATTCTCCTTATAAAATTATGGAGATGTTTAATTCTAAACAGATAATCTGGGGCTGTTGATGCCGGCGGGGATTTTGGCAACAATATCTGTAGTTAGAATGTGATGTAACGCGTGGTGTCATGTTCTCCAGCTACATGAATATAGCCGGTCGCAGTCCTCACAGGAGTATGTTTTAATCTTTACATAACCTGAGTCCCTCCTCTCACACACACTGACAGTAATATGAAGGTATTAAAATTATCAGCTTTAGCACCGATGACAGTGACAACTTGTGTTTTGCATATTATATTCGTCCATTCATTACATCAGAGTGATGCAGGTAAAAAAATATATATATATATATTTCCTGGGACAGAGATAAGTTAAACGTCTTCATCAATAGACCCTTTTACAAATGCATGTTGGCAAACGGAAGTGATGTTTTGCCCCAGCCATCCAGACGAGTTAGCTTTCGCTTTAAACATTGAATTAAAACTGTTACCAGCATTAAAATGTCTGGTCGTTGCATGTTCAGCTGTCAAAAAGGGCTTTTTCACGACATTTGAATTTACAGGACCAATCTGTTCCAGCTCGTCACATCACACATGTTACAGTAGAGATGATGTAGCTGCACTTTATTATGTTGATGGTTGTATGTGTGTGAATAAGAAGTCTTTTCCATTCATGAGTGTGAGATTCCTGTGTTTTGATATGTTGACCCTGCTTATTGTTGCATGTCAATACAGTAAAACAATAACCGATTCAGTCAGTGCCATTTTCACCTTCCACTGTGCCCATGAAAACAGTTGCTTCTTTTAAAAGGTAAATATGATGAGTAGGACTGGCTGGCTTTTGTCCCCGCTTTCAGGGTCACACAGTCAGTTTGATGCCCGTGCTGGTAGCTGGTTGCTACGGGCTACGAGGCAAAGATTGACTGATGGTGGCATTTGCTCTCTTTGTGTGGCAGCTCAAACTGAAGACAAGAGGAAAGCCCGGAGCCAAAACAGCATGCCAGCCACAGACCGGCATGTGTGCTGCGGGCTGACATCGAGGCTCCCCGCAACAAACTGGGCCAGGTTTGAAAAGCTAAATTGCAGCTGCTTGCTGTGTTTAAAATAATATAACCTCATTGAAGCACACTTGTTTGAACTCCTGGTGAGGATCCACTGTCTATGGAAAAATGACTCTGGCTTCTTTCCTCAGGGAGCCATGGCGAAATTGTATTCTATTACCAGAGGCAGGGATTTCACCCATAAATCCTCAACCTTTAGGAATGGCCTACATTTTGCTGCTCATGCTTCATGAGATATCTGGGAGTTAGAGCTTTCTGCACTCTTATTTCAATGGGGGAGTCTTTGTCGCTAAGTGCAGCAGTTTGTGACAATCCTTATCGGCAGTGTGGCTGGAAACACATTCCACTTGATGCAAATATGCAGCTAACGTGCTAAGCCTATAAAGGAGGTGGGAATCCGATTTTGGAAACGATGTAAAAGAGGGAAGAATTAATACTCAGTGCTCGGATACAACCCTCTCTTCCATAATGCATATCATGAATATATTCCACGACTGAGCAATGAGATGCAAAGAAATCTACAAATGAACAAAAATAGATCATCTGGCCTTGACACAGTTTCTCTTCACACGGCTCCATTTGGTGGCCAACACGCAGCTGTGATCAAAGAGTGCTTTTCCACAGGGTGGCACGGCGGCGAGGCCGACTCTGTTCCCAACTGAAAGGTCACAGGTTTCATTCCCACTGCGGCCGGCGCGTCAGTTATCAGTCAATTACCCCCGTTGAGCTCCTATACCTGCTTGCTATAACTGCAAGACACTCTATAAATGCCGAAAATGGAAATGTGGCGCACAGAAGCCCCCGAGGATGTGACATGTTTCCTGTTGCAAACATAGCTTGTCGTGACAGTCCAACCATCTGGACCATGGCTCCTGTGCTCAAGGGCAGATAAAAGACATTTGCTCGCTCTCTTGTATTTTTTTTTCTCTCCCCCGCCACTGAATGAAATTCTGTACTGACCTGATATTCTGACCTAGTTGAAATAATCAGCAGTGGAGATATTTTGCAAATTGCATCGCCGACCCTATTTGCACATAAATGTTGCCCAGCAGCTAAACACCGCCTTTAAACCTCAACTCACATTCTGCAGCAGACCTCGGAGGAGGAGGTGTTGGGGCCATCCTACTGTCTTATACCACTATCTTTTTCATACTCTTTTGACTCATGTTGTTTATGTAGCATGACAACTGCTAAACTGCCTGCGCACCACAAACATCAGCAGTCTAATACGGTCCAATGAGGAACATGGTGCCTAAGGGCTCCATAATTAGTGGCTTATTCCCACCATACGCTACAGCAACTCAATTACTTGTCCCATTGATGAAGATTGCCGCAGCAATAACCTTATGCCTGAAACACTGTTACTTTGGTCATCCCTCCATCTAAACATCAGAATGACTTTGGAATCAGGACAGGAGGACCAAGCCCTATAAAGCTGAGTTTGCTTCTCCCTCCATGGATTGTAAGAAACTACATATTTTATATATGCATATTTGAATGCACATAATACCTGAACAAAATACTGTTGAATACAAAAAAAAATCTTGCTATTTTACATTGGATGGCATTGCACTGCAATTTTGAAGACATTATGATAATCAGTTCTGTGTCATTGTGCTGTGAACATATAACTGTATAGCTAAAATGAAAGTCCCCCTGTAGCGCCGACACCCCATATAAAGGGCAGATGATAAAGTGTCATTTATTAACTAAAAGTTAACTGAAACAAAGGGCAAAAATTAAACCCGGGAAATTCAATTAAAAATACATTTAAACTGAATCAAAAGAACAGCAAACAAAAGAAAGCTAAAGCCTCACAGCAAGCTGTTAACTCCAGTGAATGGGATTGTATCCTCTCAGTCAAAGGTGACCTAAACCGAACAAGCATCCAAATTCACACAGAATAATGAACAGACCATTAATATAAGATCTCTAAGTTACTGCTGACATCTCAATCTATCTATGACATATCTACACATACCAATGAGCCCACAAACCATTATAGAATGTAATTTACTGCAGAACTATTTTACCTATATCATCTTAACGGTGGCCAGCCCCTCCCTGCTCAGAGGACATAATGAGACAAACCTGTTGGCACTTTGCTTGATTGAGCTGCTGAGCAGCTGATCCACCCCACCATCCCAGGCAGAACAACAACATCCTATGAACCCATAAAACAAACTAAATAAGCTGGTGTCACTTATGCACACTACTTGACATTATATCAAATAAACTGAAATACTGGACTGAAATCAACAAGCAGACACAAAACACTGTTATTAGGGGATTAGGGGGACAGGGCTCAGTGAAAAGGGAGAAAGGCAACCTTTTCACACCCCCTCCACTCAGAAACGTGTGTTGCTGATAGTGGATGTTTGAGGTTCACTGTGCAGAATGTGCAGAGGTTTTACACATCCATCTTCTAGTTTCCCTGTGATCACCTTAAAGGTCCCATATCATGCTCATTTTCTGGTTCATACTTGCATTTTGTGTTTCTACTAGAACATGTCCACATGCTGTAATGTTAAAAAAACCCTTTATTTTCCTCATACTGTCGGCCTGAATATGCCTGTATTTACCCTCTGTCTGAAACAGCTTGGGTCCATGTGTACTTCCTGTCAGCTGATGTCATTCACACACACTGCAACAGGAATAAACTGAGACACATTTACTGTAGAATGTTTACGTTTAAATCTGTGTAAAGGGTCTAAATATTGTATATTTGTGACATCACAAATGGACAGAAATCCTGACAGCTTGTTTCAAATGCAGAGTTTCTGAATACGGGCTGTGTGTATTTCTCTGAGGATTGAGCGTTTCGATACTTTCACAGTATTTATATAGGCCTGCTTTATAATAAAAAAACATGAAAATCTCACTTTTTTATAATAACAAAATATAAAAGGAAATGCTTTAGAAAGAATCCGGACCTTTATTGGGGAAATAAAATGTACACAACTTAATTAATAGGCTATATAAAAACAACCAATTAATAATTGTTGGAGAACGTTTGGTATTTAGACAGAATCTTCTGAGGGCAAAAGTGGGACTCAGAACACACTG
The DNA here is from genome assembly GCF_015220745.1 of Sebastes umbrosus. Taxonomy (NCBI): domain Eukaryota; kingdom Metazoa; phylum Chordata; class Actinopteri; order Perciformes; family Sebastidae; genus Sebastes; species Sebastes umbrosus. The sequence continues at coordinate 10,231,981 of NC_051276.1, forward strand.
ACCTACTACTACTACTACTACTACTAATAATAATAGCCTAATAGCCCAATAATAATAGACAGAGGCTAAATAGGCTGCTCATAATAATGTTTTCATGGTCGGTCCTTACTCCACTCTGTCTTTATGAATGTATGAATGTATGAGTGTATGTATGTATGAATGTATGAATGCATGAGTGTATGTATGTATGAATGTATGTATGAATGTCTGTCTGTATGAATGCATGAATGTATGAATGTCTGAATGTATGACTCTCTGTCTGTATGAATGCATTAATGTATTAATGTCTGTCTGTATGAATGCATTAATGTATGTCTGTATTAATGTATGAATGCATGAATGTCTGATCTGTATGAATGTCTGTCTGTATGAATGTATGAATGCATGAATGTCTGTCTGTATGATTGCATGAATGCATGAATGTCTGTCTGTAGGAATGCATGGATGTATGAATGTATGTATGTACGAATGCATGAATGTCTGTCTGTATGAATGCATGAATGTATGAATGTATGAATGCATGAATGTATGTCTGTATGAATGCATGAATGTATGAATGCATGAATGTCTGTCTGTATGAATGCATGAATGAATGTATGAATGTATGAATGCATGAATATATGAATGTATGAATGTCTGTCTGTATGAATGCATCAATGTCTGCCTGTATGAATGCATGAATGTATGAATGAATGTATGTATGTCTGTATGAATGCATGAATGTATGAATGTATGAATGTCTGTCTGTATGAATGCATCAATGTCTGCCTGTATGAATGCATGAATGTATGAATGAATGTATGTATGTCTGTATGAATGCATGAATGTATGTCTGTATGAATGCATGAATGTATGAATGTATGAATGCATGAATGTATGAATTGATGAATGAATGTATGTATGTCTGTATGAATGCATGAATGTATGAATGAATGTATGTATGTCTGTATGAATGCATGAATGTATGAATGAATGTATGTATGTCTGTATGAATGCATGAATGTCTGTCTGTATGAATGCATGAATGTATGAATTGATGAATGGTCTGGGTTGCAGACCAGGTGACATTTTGCTGATGAGCTCTACCACTTCCTGCGGTGCTCTCAGTGTTGTGGTTGGTGCGCGCCGCTGGTCCAATGGGAGCGCAGCGGGGCGGTGTCGGTTTGTACTACACCGTGGACAAACTGCCGCCAACAGTAGAGACGCGTCTCCTCGCTCCGTCTGCCGCTGTTCAGCCTCTGTCTGCCGGTTAATGGATTATACAGTCTCCCTCCAAGTGCAACATCAGCTGGCGGTGTTCCCGACGCACTTCTACCAGGGCTACAGTGTGGAGTTACAGGTACTACATTTATTCTTCATCCCACTTTCAGTCCCGTCTCCTTCTCTCCTCTTCTCTCCTCTCCTCTTCTGCAGCCCGCTATACTGTGGTATAGGAGGCGTGCATGCATGCGTGCAGCTGGAGTGAAGTGTGACTTTATGGAGATGCTTTACTGCGGAGGAAAAGGCTCGGGTTGTCGTGTTGCATGCTGATTTTTTTTTTTTCCCTCCTCACCGAGATTCTTGTTGCTTGCCGCCGGGGAGATGGAGCGGTGTCTGTCCGGTCGGTTGTTGCACATGTGGGGTTTTAAAAAGTGGAGGTTGACCTGACGTCTCAGAAACAGGTCGTGCATGCTGTCTGTGATGGGGGGGTCCGGCCGGGGACACCCCTCAGGTGCATCCCGGGCATCAGTCAGAGATGTGTCTTTACTCCAATCAGAGTTAAAGTCCTGCATCCAGATGCAAACAGCTGCCTGCATGGATGGATGGAGGATCTGGTTTCAGAGTTTTCAAAATAAGGATAATTCTGCAGTCTGGCTTTTTTAAAATGATTTCTACTGTGGACAAACAGTAAAGTCAGCATGGATGTGCCATCAAGGTTGCTCTGCATGCAGGAGAGAGCAGTCGATTCTCTCAAGGTGACATTTAAAGTGGATTAGGAGAAGCAGAGATGGAGCCGAGCTGAGGGATAAACACACACCTTCCTCACCTCTGTGGAGCAGTTAACAGTGCAGAATCCTCATCACATCAACTCACATTATGGGTCATATAATGTCCAAAAGAAACTTTCCTTAATTGATTTTTTTTCCTTTATTTGTGGTAGATGTCAGACTGGAGGTAATAGTTTACCACCTTTTTATGTGGCATCATTACTTAATGTCTCTCTGTAGATACACCAGAAGAGAAAGGACTCCTGAAGGTGTCATTCTCTGGAAATGCAGTATATTGGTAAACATATTAGGGCTGCAGCCTATATGCAGGATTATTTTCATTATTGAATAATCTGTCTTTTATTGTCTTGATGAAAATGTCCAGTATAATCCCCCAGACTAACAGTCAAACCCACGGATGTTCAGTCATCTATCATCTATGAACATTGTTGTAACTTTCCTTAATAAATAACTGACACAATGAGTTGATTTTCAAAATAATTGCTGATTAATTATTTGTCGATTTGACTAATCGATCAATCGACTAATTGTTTTGAGCTGTAAAACAGAAAAACAAATAAAAATCAGTTTTTTTTTTTTTTTTGCCGTATAGTTTACCCTCCATTTAGGACGTTGGAATTGTCCATCTCCGTCTGACACAGACAAGCAAACTAAACAGAAAATATAGAAGAAGCTTGTTCCAGTCTCTGCTTTAATGTCTCAGGTGGCTTTATTTTAAAATTAGATGCGGCATTAAAATGGTTGCTGTGTTTCTCATGCACAGCCCTGATATGTGTGTTGTTTTCCACCCAGTTGGATGTACACTTTGATGCTCTAAATTAAGGCTGCAACTCACAATTATTTTCATTATTGATTAACCCGCTGGTTATTTTCTTGATTAATCAGCTAATTGTTTGGACTATAAAATGTCAGAAAGTGGTGAAAAAAGTCAACATCCCATCATGCTCAGCACTGTGTGTCTAGTTATTCTAGTTATAAATCAGAAATAAACATGCATTTATAAATGAATTAATTCATTAAAATAAATTGTGGCAATGTATAAGGGCTTAGAAAATGATGATATAAGTATTTGATGGTCATCCTCATGCTCTATTATGTCTCATAAGTTATTGCAAGCAATTTTTGGGTTGATACCATTTGTTACACAGATTTGGTGCTAAATTTAACAATTTCTTACCACTGGAGAATTGATAAAAATGATCAATAATCCCTCCAAAATACCACATTAAAGACAATATGTATCCATTGTCGGTTGCTCTTCGTAAACACACCTCATTCAAAGATGGTCCCTCCTCATCCTCGGCTCAACGAGAGGGATAGAGAGAGCAGCGATGGTGGAGCGAGCTATAGAGTGACTGAAGAGAGGGAACGGCGTTAGTGGGAACAAAGCAGCGAATCGGAGAAATAAAACATTATTTTCTGATTTCCTGGCGGTTACATTCTAAAACACAAATAAATACACAACTTACTATGCACAGGAAGGAGAGGAATGGATGCAGATCTCCTGCACAGAAAGATAACAAGATGTTTTAGTGTCTTTGAAAACTCTCCATCACAGTATTGAACTTCGGTCACGCCATCTACACTTCAGAGAGCCGTGGTCTCATGATCTCAACATATCGCTTTGTACGGTAAAGCTGTAGCCACCGTCAGGGACTGATGGTGCATTCAGGTGCACCACATAAACTCTGAAAACTCGAATGGCCTCAAAGATTGTTTAAAACGGGAACATTTCTTCTTTTTTTCCCTTATATACATTCGTCATTATGTTATTGTTCCTAAATCTTGATCCTAAAATCACAACAATATTTTGAGGAAAACCCAAGATTCATTCAAGACTTATTATTGAATCTTGAGTTTTCTCATAATATTGGAATATGTCTAACTGAATGTGCATTTGATATCAAGCAGGAGCCAGTGAGTGTTCGGCATTTTTGTTGAAAAATTCGAATTAATTCATTATCAAAATTAAACAAGTAGTAGTAAAACAAACTACAAAACATTTCTGTGTATCTGCCGATTACAGATATTTCGTAAAGCGCCATAAGGGTACAGTAGGTGTCACTTTGTTCCAATGGTAGATATTTCATTTTGAAACAGGAGCCCTCCTTTTCTCCTTTTTCTCCTGCAGCACCCGTTCAACACATACTTAAGACCCAGATATGGATGATGTGTTTGAGTCTACAGCCTCCAGCATGATGAGAAAAAGAATAATACAGCATCTCACCAAGCAGTGCGCTCTAAGCTCCGTCTCACTCTGCCTCATTTAAAGTTGACTCTCTCCCCTGAGAAGCTGCTTGATATCACATCTCCTCCTGTAAACCACAAGATGGCTCCATCTTGGCACCTTGGAAGCTTTCCTGAAATGTTTGACAAACCTGTCTCTCTCACTTCTACTCTCTTCGAAGACGCCACATGAAAGTTGTGCACTAAACAGCAACACGTTACAAACACGCCTCAGATAGCAAAGCTCCTTCATCGACCCTTTCTTTAATATCCCAGTGATTTTCCTGCGTCTGTTCAGGGCCTGCAGTCATCCTTTCTATTTTCGAAAAACTTCAAGAGGGGAAAAAAACACTTCCATTATTCCCCCGCCTGCTGTCTGTAATTTGTGATGCCTATAAATAAAAGACTTTGAAGCTCAGCGCTTCCATGTCATCAATAATTGTTTGCTTTTGTGAAGTTAAAATTGCCCTGCTTCTTTGTTGCTTTCCGTTGCCTTCTTGCAGCAGTTGTTCACAGTTCTGTCGCCATTATTTCTTTCGTAAAAGGTCAACTGAGATGGGTCTGAGGATTTGTATAAATAGCACACAAAGACACAAAGAGCTCCAATAATCTCAGCTGAACACGCAGAGTATAGAAGTTGTTTTGAAGCAAACAACTGAGCAAAGTCAGCTGCATCACAGCAACGGAAATGTTGCTTTATCAAAGGTGATGAATCTTTTCCTCCAGTTTTTCAAAACAGCAGAATGGCAAATAAACTTCAAAGTGTCCAGACTGCGCTTGGATCTGCAGAACAACATGTATCTGTTTTAACAACTTACATACAAACTGCCTTCACTTGTAGTTTCTAAAAGAGACATCCAATGAAGCATCCAGGAAGTGACACCTATTCTGAGTATAAAACAAACCGTAGCACTTTTTCAAAGATTGTATTGAAGTGAAGTCAATGCTTGGCAGGATAACAGTTCAACTCACAAACCTGTGAATGAGCTTCAAGGTACATTTTTACTACCTAACAAAAAAATTCATGCTTAAATCAAATAAGGCAAATGACCAGGTAGTTTTAAAGGAGTCCAGCGATTCAGTTTTGCTCTTCTACCACGTTGGCGAGCCGAGATAGAGAGATTAAAAAAAGGATGATAGAATTTCATGCAGCCGCTGAACCCAAATCCACCCTCTGGACTTGCAGACTGAGGCTTTGCAAACTTCGATCAAATGTGCTCTTAACGCGCCTGAAGTGCTCACCGTGATCACGTCAAGTCTTTGAGGGCGCCAGGAGGATATAAGATGCAGAGTATGAGATGGGGCTTAAAAACCTCACTTGTTTCCATGGAAATGAAAGCAAGTTCTAATTTTTTTTTTTTTTTAGCTGGATAGAAACCAACCCTGCTGGTCCAACTTTGCAGATTACAACTAAACAATCCCATCAGCAGAAATAAATATGGCAAATATAAACTATAGCCTGCAGATCGGTTGTTCTGCAATTATTGTGTTCGCTTCCATTTACATTGTCCCAATTATGTTTGGGCATCCGAGCCAGCTCTCCACAGAAAGCCCCCTGCAGACTTGATGAGATGTGAGAATGTACCGTTCTGATAGACGGGCATTTGTTGGTATCGGTGCCGGTACAGATCTAATTGAGCAGATCAGGTATCGGCCAGATGGGACTGATCCATGTAAGATACAGTTTCTTTGTAAATGTCACCATAAAAATTCAGTGCTTCCACTATCAGTATAGTGACTGTGTGTGTGTCATCATGGCAACATGTGGTTCTGGAGACCATGGATGTATTAAAAGAACTGGATACAGCGTTGGAGGCGGGGCCCCGGTCATTCCTATGAGTGTTGCTCATTGGCGCATGAAGCCTAAATGGCTCGACTTCCGTCTGGAAAAGTACCCGTATCTTGGCGGATCTTGGGCAATTGGGACATGCACAGTAGCATCCGCTCGGTCACGTGACTCGGTCACGGGGTCCCAATGTCACGCCGTCGTCACGGCTTGCGCTCCAGCCTCGGTCTGGGTCTCACTCACATGAACGGAGGAAGGGAAATAACTCTGGATTCAGCTATTAGTGCATTTTATTTTACAACTTTAAAAACTACATTTTTTAAATAAGGGCTATTAGAGTGTTCGTACTGGGAAGTTGATTCACCTCAAAATAATTTATCCGCTGAGTTACTGACGTCTCTTTCCCAATGTAAGTCTATAGGAAAAAGCATTTTTGGCCCCAACGGCATCACGTGACGGACACGGAAGTTGCAGTACCGCCGTTTGGCCACTACGAAAGTCCGGATCGTTGACCGGTGCACTTCCTGGGGGCTTGCTGGAGACGCCTACTATAGCAGGAACTACCACAGAGAAGGTCTAGAGTGCTGTGCCAGGTGTTAATATTTCTGTCTGTGGACAGATAGCATCAAAACCATTCAAGATGCAGTCAGGAAACGATACAGGTGTGTAGTTGAGATCAAAATTAAGGGCTTGAAGATTGGTGTGCGCCTAGCAAGGTCGCCAGAGGTAGGGGGTAAGAAGTGGGGAAAGGGGCCATTGATCCTCCCACTTTACGCCCCCTGGCTCGATTTGGCATCGCGACTTGTGTGATCTCATCACAAGATGCTCTCTAGTTGTTACTGTGAGCACATTTTACAGTAACAGACTTACTTGTATACTTACGGGAGGATCTTTTTGATGCTCTTTCCATTTCTTACTGGTTTGGCAACAACACAGAAGAAGCCATTTCATGTTTACATCTGGAGAGAGGATTTATTGACTCCAAAGAACTTGGAAAAATAACATTCACATTTGGCAGTCAACCAGACACAAGGGAGAATGTCTCTAGACATTTATATTCATAAGAAAACATTACGGTTCAGCGGTTTGCCCAATTATCAATAATGACCCACATTTGAATTCTGTATTAATGCATATTTTAAAATGCTCACTTCGGGCAGTATCAATTTAGTTTATACTCAGATTTGAAAGCTAAAAGGTAACATTTCCTCTGTCGTTGACACAGGAAGAATTGACAATGTGGTTGTGTTTTTGGTCCCGTTTGTTTATTTTTCATGAGGTTTAGTTTTCATGAAACTTGGTGGAAGGATGCAGCATGGGTCAACGAAAAACCCAGTAAAGTTTGGAGCGGATCTGAATCTCGGGGCAGATACCCAAGTTATTTTCACTTTCTTTAACATTGTGAGATATGACATTTTGCTCTCTGAGTGCCCTTCTAGTTTGACTGTCAGTGTTGGGTAAGGTTGCTTTTAAAAGTAACTTATCACATTACAAGGTTACTGCCATTAACTTGTTATGTTACAGCATTACCTAGTGAGAAAAGTAACTTATTAGAGTACTTTTGCATTAACAAAAATTATGGGATTCTTGGTTATATTGTCCATAGGGCACGTAGCCTACTGTATGCCTTCTGTACGCCTACCTTCTGAATGTATGGACTCAAGTGTCATTGCATAGTCTCGTCTACGGCGTCTGTAACGGTGTCTGAGCCACCTGCCATACACCGGCATCTTTCTCCTCCCCGATGCGCCTCAACACCCACCACTGTTGTTGTGTGTGTGTGCAGGTGCTTCTTCAAATGTGACAGTTCTTCGCAACTGACAGACCCTTATTCCCCAGGCCCAGTTGGCATTTCACTGTGATGTCGGGCTGCACAATTAATTGAATATTAACCGCGATCACGATTTTGGGCTTTCCATAATTAAATGAACATGATCGACCATGATATTGACGTTTAAAATGCTACGCTCATGGAAAACTCTGCTGCATTAATCAAACGCTTCCTAAACTAACAGCCAGAGATGAACCGTCAATCAGCAGCCGATCGAAGGTCGCAACACACACGTGAGGCCGCCACATGATGGTTCAGTAACATCGCAACATGTCGTCAGTGTGGAGGTTCTTCAGGGTGAGCGAGAAGACATAAAGCTGCAATTTGTAACAACTGCAGGTCCAAAATAAGTCGTGGAGGAACAACCTTAAAACATTTGGAACAACTAACTGAATCAGACACTCAGTAATCACAGCGATCGGCTTGTCTGCCGACAGCATGGAGTTACGGAACTCCGTTAACGGAGGTTCCATTGAGTTACATTATGGTGCGTTCAACTCAGCATCATGATCACCCAATACTCAGTAAAAATTAGTATTGGGCGATGGTAAATTATAACGCTATCATGATGCGTTCAAATGTAATCCTGTAAAATGGATTTTTTGGTGAGAAACTTGAATAAATCCAGTTGTTTGAAGGAGATGTTTTCACAGCAAGATAAAATAGATATTGGAGAGGGAATAATGACCTGTTTAACTTCTTAACACTAGCTCTAAGCAGCTTATAATACATCATTAAAACTAGTAATGTCAAAAACGAAAATATTTGAATAAAAATACAATCATTTATTTCCTAATCATTTGAATTGCGTGTTTTCCCCCCCCCCCACAAATAACCACTATAGATGACAATGACAAATTTAAAGGATAACATTTAGAATTTTTGACGGTTGGAATGAAGCACAACATGGAAGTAAAAGCTGCTTCTTTAAATGTGAAATTGCAATACAAATATGTTGATACTTACAGTAGGATGTTGACTTTGTATCCACCCTTGAACATGCCCTGTCCCCCAACACTCTAAAAGAAGAGTTCGGAATGGAAAGGGGTTAAATTCAGACTATAACTAGGCTAAATATTGTTTGTAGAGCAGCAACAGTAACGTTTACATCAGCAAAGTTAAAATATATGATTTTGTATTCGCTGATTCTCTGTTGCTGCAACAAGATAATCTTTTACATTTCAGATAGACTCGATATATGGATCTACACACCTTACAGTCACTAAGGTTGGCTGATACCACATCTTAATGTCCGATACTGAGCATCCCTAACAGTCACCTTACAGTCAAGTGCTTTGTGAATGAGACTTAGTGAGCCTTTTACCAGAGGAACAATTTAACAGCCAGCTGTACTGGGTAATCTGAGAGCTACTGCATTTATAATCTCCTGCAACAGGTGTGTGCTGTATAATATCCAGGCTGTGATATTTCCTGACAGTGGATGATTTGAGTTGGAATCATTCAGCTTGATGTTGTGCCTTCACTGGAAAGAATTAATCTCGTTAGTCTGACCAGTGTCACAATTTTATTGTCGCACCAACTCAACATTTGCCCCTAAATGTCTGCTCTGGCTGAACACCAAGCTGATTATATTACTGAAGTGCAGGCAGTGTGCCCAGAGTGCGTGTTAATGTTTTCACTCAGCAGATCTGTGGACGGTGTTTAGGTCACGCTGCATGGGAATAGGCCACTTAGCAGCAAACACAAAGTAACTGCTCATTGTTTTGACCTAGAGGCATGGCATTACAATTTGGCGAGCCTTTACCTCCCCGAAGCCAAAGCAGCAGAATGACAGAGACAGAACGGGAGGCAGATCAGTGCACTCCCGTTCTCTGGGGACACCGAGTACAGTACAGTCTCTGCTCTGTGACTATGTGCTGCCTCTGGATAATTTGAAAAATCATTTTTTGTGAGTTTTTTTTGGTTATTCATGGAAAGTGTTTTATATTTTACAGATTACCCATTTACACACTGACTGTCGATTGTTCAAACAGATAATATCTTCTGATCAGCAACTGCATTATTTGAAGGTAAAACTCAAAGAGAGTCCATCCTTGAAGTTGCTAATAATCTGCAGGAGACAGTTTGACTTGGGTAGGAAAAGCATGTTAATAACATTAACGATGGCTCAGTTCTATCGTCTATAGTCCCAGTAAGATAAGACAGTGGCTGTATTTGAAGCCGCCTACTTCAAAATACTGATGAACGCAGTATGAAACTGTTAAATTGATTTATTTTGCACTATGCTAGGCCAGACTAAGCCTTTAAACCACTATTGCATTATTATCAAAAAAATACAACTTATTGAGCTTGGAATTTTTTTTTTTGGTTATGACCGACGTTTGTTTTCTTTATAAGATACTGCATCCACCAGCCTTTAAACAATCTACAGGGTTCCTACGCAGTATTGAAAATTATGAAATTGGATTTTAGTAAAGTTCCAGGTCTGGATAAGTGTGGAAAAAAAGAAAAGAGAGTATGGAAAAAATATTTGTGCGTTTGGAGCAGGCAGCCAGCGCAGCCAAAATGTTTATCACTGTGTGAGAGAGCGCGGGCCAGAGCGTGATGTCGTTGAACGCAGGGCAAGAAGTATGGCGTGCGACTGAACGCTTACTCCTACGCAGAGCTGCCCCTATATGCCCAAGGACAAGAGGTCTGACAGCGCAATGTCGTCCAACTTTCTGCGTAGGAGTGTGGACTGAACGGCCAATTTTTATAATACTGCCAATATTCAAAATCTACACAATTGATTTCTCACCTCAAAGTGAATTCAGTGATGAAAAGAGGTACGAAAAAAACATTGCATTGTGGGATACAGTAGGCGAGATAGACTGGTCCGATGCATACTGAAGATATTTTCCAAATCAGTACGACATCCGGGTATTTTTGGCATACTGTATATTTTGCTCATGTTTACATACTGCATACTACAAGCTGCATTTTGGCCCAATCAGTACGTACTACTAGTATAGTATGAGGTCAGCACAATCAGCTGCTAAATGAGATTCAGCCATCGTTAATGTTATCAATTACACCTGTATTTGCAGTGACATGCTTTCTCTGTTGTGGCAGTTTTTAGGTACAATCTCTCTGTATTCCACGCAGGATTGAAAAGTGTTTCGTCTCTCAGCGTTACAGACAGTTTGTGACTTTTAGATGGCATATCTTTCAGCCGGAGGAGGATTCTTGCCTACTCTGGGTTTTACACTAATACCTGGCCCCAGGGAGCTGCATTGGAGGCCCTCCAAAATTCATGACCGACATGCTCACTTTACTCCTCATCATCGTTCACTGTCAGCAACAGGTCAGCAAAGATAACAACCATTCATTTAAAAAAGTACAATTCTTGCCATTGTACCATATCAGTGATTGATTCTTTCTGCTGCGCTGGGCGTTAAAAACTCATCTGTTTCCCTTGCAAAGTCAGGCAAAATGAGAAAAAAATGCAGGTGGTGTGGAGGGGACTTGTGGAGAATATGAAAAATTGGTGGATGACCGCGACCTCTGACGACTTAATCATCACTGGCTGTAGTGCGTATTTTGTTTGGATGCTTTAATTTGCTGCACATCAGCACTCTGGAAAAGTGGATGATGTATTGGTTTTTAGAATTATACATCTGCATCTGAGGAGATGCTCCAAAGAGCTTTCTTAAAACTTTTAACTCCATTTTCTCTCAGCACCAGGTTTTCAGAGACTGGCTAAGCTGGAAAATCTTCTCTAACAACATTCTAACAATCATGGAGCTGTAAAACTCTGCAGAGGAAGTCAGAATGGATGAATTCATTAGCAGCTCTGAACAGCGGCAGTGTTAGCAGCTCTCTGGGTGATTTAGAGACTGACCGCTCTAATGGAGCTGTGGTCAGAGAGGAACTACTGTATGACCACACTGGCCTATATTATACTATACTGTACTGTACTATACTATACTATACTATACTATACTATACAGTATACTATACAGTATACTATATTATACTGTCCTATACTATACTATACTATACAGTGAGTATAATATATTATACTATACTATGTTGTCCTATACTATACTATAATATAATATACATTATACTCTACTGTCCTATACTATACTATATTATACTATACTATACTGTACAGTATACTATACTATACTATATTATACTGTCTTATACTATACAGTATACTATACAGTGAGTATAATATACTATACTATATACTGTCCTATACTATACTATTCTTTACTTTACTATACTATACTATACTATACTGTCCTATACTATACTATACTATACTATACTATACTATACTATACTATACAGTATACTATACTATACTATACTGTCCTATACTATAGTATAGGACAGTATAGTATACACAGGAGCAAATGCTATACTGTCCTATACTATAGTATAGAACAGTATAGTATAGGGCAGTATAGTATACTGCCCTATACTATACAGTATACAATACAGTGAGTATACTATACAGTATACTATACTATACAGTATAGGCCAGTGTGTTCATACAGGGAGGAACTACTGTATATTTAATAAAAAGGCCAGATCATCAAAATGCTATATCAGGGCAGTACAGGATGTCTAACCCTATCCGTGAGCAGAACTAAAACTATAATTATGGACGGCTTTTTAAATGTTGTGATTCCAAACATCTTTTATGAGAGTCTCCCGATGAGTCATGTAAAAACATTAAAAATGTGTGTTGGGCTCTGAGCGCTGCCAAAACACAGGTGACCTACACTCAGTACAGTGCCTGACCTCATCCTCATCCTGCGTCGGTGTAGATAGAGCACCGAAGCTGCTGCTCCACTAGCCTGCTGCTCATGCTACGCCTCCTGCGTAGACGTGGTATTAATTTACTGTTGATACAAACCGAACATTTCCTGCCGCTGCCTCGCATTCAGCTTTCCACCAACAGACCGGCAGCTTTCATTATGAAGCTGCTATACGACAAGCGATGTATTTGTTAGCAGAGTTGTGTTGGCAGTGCTATTGTTCAGTAAAAACTGGTCTATAGTGTGCACTGTTTGGTCAGTAAATCAGTTTTACATATTGCAGGGAAGAATAGTAAAAGAAACGATGGCCAGGGCGGGCTAGTTAAAGGCTATTGTTGAGAAAACCAACCCTTTACTTTGCCATGCTGTCCTGTGGAGAACCATTTTCACAGTGCTCAAACAGTCACAGTTCCTCACAGCTCAACTCAGCGTGAGTAGTACGACTTCCATGATACCGCACATTATTTTATTTTTGTCGGTTGTGTTAGACAGAAGCTGAAAGGTCACAATTTGGTAATTTTGTGTGCCTGTGGAGAAATGCTTTGTAATAAGAATCGCTGGTTGTAATTACAAAGCATTTGTAGGGGGGGGGGGCAACTAGTTCCCAGTGATTATGGAATAGTATTTTTTGCTTGAAATGCACATCCCTAATTATGAATATCTCACCCTAACAGCCAGCAATAACTCACACTACGTTCTTTAAGTGTCTTGAGAAATATGCAGACTATGATCCTTTTTTTAACAGAACCTCATTATGACTTTTTACTGTATTGAGCTCTTCAGCAGTTCTTTGTGACAGCAGCTCAAAGCCACGGAGTCCCAGCACTCCTCTCTTAAGCTGATACTCCTAATGTGTGGAGCAGGCAGCTATGATTAATTGTCACTTGTAATACCGCATATGGAATGAATGACCAACCTCTGATTTATGACTTACCTTACTATCATGCGTGTGTAGTCATCATTCTCCATTAAACTACTCTAGTCTACTCTTTATTGTTGAAGGGAGAGCCGGCCGATTTGTCTGTCAGTTGATTTTATTGGCCGATATTGGCCTATCAGAAATATATTGGTATTCTGCGAACATGTTTTCCGATTTGCACCGATATGAACACTCGTTTTACATTACCATAATTCAATAACATTGTTTGGGAAGCTTATTAATATCACTATCGCTTAGTTTCCCCAGAAGGGCACACACTGCACAGCACTGTAGCCTGCAGCGTTGAAGTCAAGAAAAATACATATGTGCATATATATAGATAGAGAGAGAGAGAGAGAGAGAGAGAGAGAGAGAGAGGTTGCATATGAGTTGCTATTTTACTCTAAAGGTATTTTAAAAAATAGTTTTATTATTTTATTAGCATTCATCTATCTGAGGAAATCCAAACTGAATAGGACTAAATGACAGTAAATGCATTTAATATTAAATTGAGTCCTATAGTAAATGTGGCTCAACATTTGATCCATGTATGTATTTGTTGATATACATACAATATTTCGAGAATAAGTTGTATATTTTAATACGACAAAGTACTTTTTCTTGTAAATTTAATTTTTTTTTTTTAATATTATGACTTTTATCATGTAATTATTACTTTTTGTAGAGTGCTGTAGATTGCAAGTTGTTGAAGTATACATTATCACTATTTAAAGAAAAAAAATTAGTTTTGCCAATAAACAAGGAAAGTGAGTAACTCTTATGATGATAAGCTGATTAATAATAACTAATCTTTAGCTGTGTGAAAAGCACAGCAGAAACATAATTTGAAATCAAGCAAAAATAAGAAACATGTTAGTACAATATACAGATTGTTGCCTTGAATGAGTTTTTTCAAATCTTTCATTTTTACAATATAGGCTCTGTCTGCGTTCTGACATTTTGGACTTCCTTCCTCTCTACACATGATTTATTGTCATTGAATGGCTTACAAGTGAGCCCAGGACTTGCAAGTCAAAAGCAAAAGCTCTATCTTACCTTTTTTATAATTTATAGACCTATTTAATTCTCCTTAAATTAAAGTCTCTTTGTCATGAATTATATAAGGTCTATCTCCTAAATGCAGAAATGACCAAGTGAAAGTGGTGCAGTGGGAGTGTTTTAGGATGACACAATCATCGGATCCATTATCCCACCGCGCATGTCTTTTCAGTAGACATTACTCCTCTTTATCTTTACATAGACAATAGTTGTTGATGATACGGTATATTAATGCTCTGTATATTGAATAGAGCACCTTTAAATGTATAGACCTACTTGCTTCGTTATAGACGTTGAGCTCTGTTTTTGTGAATCAGTGCCTTGGTGCACTTGGTGTGGCACCAGTGTGGCCACATAAAAGCACAGCTCCTGTAGAGTTGGAAACCGATTGGGCTGGTGTCAGTCATGACCTTTAAAATGCCTCTTTTCCTCTCCTTTTAAAGCACTGGGCTCTGTGCTACAGCTCTCTGACAGTTTAGTGATGGAGAGAACAGTCTGGGGCTGATCTGCCTCAACAGCTTCTCATAAGAGGAATCTGAGGTCTCTGTGTGGGACGTGCTGAATCACGCCAAGTGAATACAGTAGCACTTTAAATTAAATTAACTAAGGAGAGGTACATTTTGGTTTCCATATTGTTCTGGTTTGAGGAGACCATTGCTCAATGTAGAAAAGGTTAAGTGGTATTTGGCCGAGCCAGGTAGCGTTGTGTTTTCAGCCAAGGTAGCAGCGGTCTGTAGGAATGGCAATGACAGTCGGTCGGTCAGTCCACCACTTTGGTCCAGACTGAAATATCTTGACAACTATTGGATGGATTGCCATTAAATCTTGTTCAGTCATGGTTCCCAGAGGATGAATGCCAATAGCTTGTTTGATCCTCTGACTTTTTGTTAGCACCACCAGCAAGTTGACTTATTTGGTTTTGAGTGACATATCTCAACAGTGATTGGATAGATTATTAGATAATTCACGGCTTAATGACTTTGGTGATCTCATTCATTCATTCATGGTTTACAGATGATAAATCCTAGCAATCTTGGTGATTCATTATCTTTTCATTTGTAGTTACCAGCACATGGACTTGTTTGATTCAGGGGGATATGTCAAAAAACAACTATTGGATGGATAACTATGTAATTTGGTACCGATATTGGTGTTCCCCACAGTTATAACTTTGGTGTTCACTTTTTCTCACAGTCGAGTTGAAGAAGAGTCCCCGAAAGAGACACATCCTGTGTCTGCTGCACCATGCACTATGGGCCATTAGTGCCCGTAATAATTAGTACTTTTATCAAAAGTAATTTTGGTCAATCTGTCAGGGAAAATAGGATGCCAGTGGTCTTCCTTAAAACTTGCCATTGGTATCAAAGTCAGTCTTCTTGTGTCATGACAGGAGCTTTGCCTTGTGGAGCTGGTGATCTGAGCTGTCCTACTGGAAAAGCCGGTATGAGTCCAGTTCGTCTATGCGGGCTTTCGTCCAGCTTCTCATTAGGGATGTGACAGTGAGGAAATTTTCCCACCGGTTAATAAACTTGTGATAACACTGGTGTTACAGATTACACCGGACATTTTACAAGAAAAGATGACGGTCAATATGAGTAGAGCGCTTACTTTGATCTTTACAGTCGGGTGGCGGTGTGTCTGACCTCTCTGGTAGAGTTTTTGCTGCGGGGCCGCAGGGGTTTACCGAGGGCCAAGCACACCGTACTGTACCGCTCCATCCTCCTCGCGGCGATGCCTCATTAACATTATGGTTCCCTTATAGCATTGGGTTTGAATCTGAAATATTGCCAAATAGACGTGTTTGCTTTTTGCTTCAACACCAAAACCTCCGCCATCTCTCGGTCTGTCAACTCTCTCTCTCATCCCGTGTGTGAAATCTGACACCTGCTACTCTGAGCTGAGACTCCATACGGAGCAGGCACATTCACTTTCAGATTGTAGTGTCCGTCGTCTATCTAACTATCTATTGATAAAACAATGCTGATACGCCAAAATGAACTAAATGAGATTGAATTATGTTAAAAAAGCAAAACGACGGTGGGGGCGGTGGTACGTAATGTAATCGGTGTGTGCCCGACCTCCATGTAACACCGGTGACACTGACTACCGCGACAAGCCTTCTTCTCAGTGTTAACAGCCAACCTAACGAATTACAGCTGACCTTTTATAGCTGCTGGGCAATCACTGCTGTGACCTCCCGTTCATCTCTGCACTCCCTCCCTCCCACTGTCTCACCATGCAGCTTCCTTTATTCCCCCCCCCCCAGCCTCGGGCTTTCAGCTATGCGCTGCTTGCCTCGGCTGATTTGCTGCCGGCTCATCATAGTCGAAGACAGATGGTGAACAGTGTTGACTAGGTGTGAGAAACAAGCTGCCTTCCTGCTAATTTGATCATCAACGCGAGGCACTCTGCGTCGTTCCCTCTATGCCGTCTCTGTCTCGTGTTTCTCCAAAGTGGCATTACGACTTCTGTAATGAGCTCAACAGCTGCATTGATCCAATATTGATGATTGAATTGAGTAGAGAACCCCCTGTTTGGTTTACAATGCGATGCCTTCCCTTATCCAATTACACTGGGTGGAAACTAATATTTTTCTCAGCATCTCATTTAGAAGAGAGTCAACCTCTTGCAATTACAGTGTGAATCTGACGAGGGAATTCATTAGCTTAATGAATCGATCGCCAAAGGAGAGGGACATGTTAATTCAGTGAGCAGCAGTTGCTCTTTGGAGAGCTGTACTTCACACTCAGCAGGACTCTTCTTGCTTTCCTTCCTGTGCTGCTGAGTGATAGACACACACAGGGGACAAGGAGAACAGGGATGCTGGGTATTATTTTCATACTTTTAAACCATCATTCCTGTTCAAGCAGCAACAACGACATTGCTAAAAATAATCTGACACAGCAAGAACCACAAGCTGATCAGACACATTTTAAACAGGTCCCTAGGTTGGCTAAACGTATGTGAAAGAGAAAACTAATAATAATCAACCGTTTAACTATTAACCGACAATACAAATGTTGACCTTAAAAGAAATATTAAAAAAAAAAGTGTCGGCATGTGTCCACGACAGTGAACGCAGCATCGTGGCTTCTAATCAGTAACTCTCCTGGACTGCTGAACTGGGAACTCAGTTGCCTGTTGTGCTCATACACTGCAGCTGGTGATAAATGATGGCTTTAACCTGTTTGTGCATCGGCTTATCGTTGCAGCTGGGCGGCGGCTTGTTAGACACTTCAACCACAGCACCGCTGCATGCAACGCACTAATCTTGTCAGTTAATAGTTAATGATCGGTTAATGAGTGTCGGCTATTGGTGAGAAAAAAATAAATTAGCATCCCTAGTGAACAGTGAAAACACTACCTAAACTGCAAACAAACATCACAGACCTACTGAGCCCCAAATTCAAATACTGTATCTGTAATCATATGTTTGACTTTAAAATGTACAGTTTATAAGCACGACAGGCCGTGCCTTGTACTCTGGTGTGGGTGTTCCTAAAAACCACTGCATGCCCTGTTGCCTAGCTATTGTTGTTGTTGTCTCTGCTAATGGATAATCATGACACCTAACTATCTGAGAAGTAACGCGTGGAAGCATTTTGGATTCAACACCATAGAAGGACAACTCTTGGATAAATGTATGGCTGTTTGCTGACTAACTGTCTTACAGTAAAAGTCAAGCTTGTCACCCAAGATGAGGCATCTGAGGCACTGCGATTCTTAATTCCAACAAGTCTTAGTTTGAATTTGTTCGAACTTGATTTTGATTCAGCAAACAAGCTAAATAATGATAAATCTGTATGGGCTTTTTGTGCTGTAATCACCTTGAACTGGGTGAGGTCTGTCTGTGTGGCATGTGTTCTCATTAATCGCTGTCACACCCACAACAGGATGCTGAATTATAACACATCATCAGTACAAGGTTGTCAGTCCGTCATCCTCCCCTATATACTCGATCTCTGAATGCTGTGTTGTGCACCACTAAAGGAGGAGGTATAGGGGATATAAAAGTCATATGTGTTGTTATATCTAAATGTTTGACATTCTTAGAACCTAACCTTTATTTTGGTGGTTACACCACCTTCCATACCGCCCCAAACCTAGTCGCCTGTCGGCCGTTCAGCACTCCACAGTGGAGGCATTAACATTATCTGGCTAAACTGTTGGCTTGTCTGGTCTGCTCTTGTTTCTTGCCCCTTCATACATTGTTTAGCAATTAATTTGGTAATTACAATATTATCAGGACTGATAAAAATGATGGCCAAAAACCATAAAAATAATGAATAAGCTGTGGTAATCCTTCCAGAGCTGGCAGAGCTAACAATAACGTAAACTCCCATGATTACGGACATTACATACAGACAGAAGTTAAGGTCAGAGGTCGCGTCCTGACAATGGATTCGACAAAATGCTTTTTCTCCAGCGTGATGATGCATTATTGAGACATACAAGGGAAATAAACAGACAAACTGTTCATTTTCTCTATCTTGTTTATTTCACATTGCAGGATCACGACAATTTGGTCTCAGCTGAGGTAACAATGAAACAACTCTTCCCTTCCTCTCGCTGTGGGAAATACAATCCAAGATAAGGGTTGTTTTCTTTCCCAGACTGCTGCTGCTGCTGCATGTCCTCGTGCTGCGGCTGATTTTGCCGCTGATGCTTCTGTTTTCTTAACAGAATTTAGGGTGATTAATCATTCATTTCCAGCATCTGTTAAAATATGTACGTAAACAACATAACATAAGTATGGAAAACACGTCACAAACGTCGCTAACGTATCTTTGAAATAAATCAACAACACTTTGGGACACAAACAGCAGTCTCCTGGTTGAAAGTCCTGTGTTTGTTGGACCCATCCACCTCCCGTTCCACCCACCTTAAGTAGTCTTTTTTTACTTTTTATTTTACGTGACTTGATCTGGGCGTAGCATATTCACGCGGATGCATTTACATTGCAGTCAGTACAGACTAATGGCGTGAAAAGGTCACGCCAAAAGCAAGAATGGCGTTCTTATTGCACGCAAAATGACCTACAAATTGCCGCGTCATTCATACAGTGTTTTGGTGAGACCGGGCTGAACAGGCAGTGGGCCCAACAGTGGCACAAGCCTGATAGAGCTTTCAAAGCCTCCCATTTATATTGTTTGTCCTGTAGAATCTGATCAGGAAACGGCGCTGCTCTCGACTGATTACAAGAACGAGGAGGAGAGTGGCGTCCCTGATCTATTTATATTCCACTTCTTCCCTTTGCTTTTTGTCTGCAGACACATTGCCCCCTGACATGTTTTATCCGTGTGCAGTCAGTCTGGCCGTGGCCTCTGGGCTGCAGGGTGCCAGAGAGCTCGGAGGGAGACTACATCCTGCTGTAACTCACTGCCGAGGTCCTAGAAAGGTGACGCTAAAATGCTAAAGATGAAATGGAAGTCTGCAACTTGAAGGTCATCTTGTTGTGAGGGCAAATAATATCAGTACAAAGAAAGGCCAAAGATAATGTTTGGGGTGATTTAGGAACAGTGTTGCCATTATATATAATATATACTGTATATCATATCACCAGATACAAACTCATTTAAAGCAGTAATAATTTATGTTTTGGCCACAACAAGCTTTAAACACAACATTGATGTATTAGTCATGAGGAGGCTGGCTCTGGCTCTTCATCTGCTAAATGCTCCACTGTGTTCACCAGCTATAGTCACTAACTGCATTTTCTGTCCAAAAACTGCTGCCTGCTGCTAACAACAGGGTTGTTGAAGGTGAACCAGAATCTAAAGTTGCCGTAAAACCAAAAGCTGGGCTTGCCGCGGTAGTCGTTGTTACCGGTGATACACAGTGTTACCTGTGTTACATGGTGTTATGCGTGGTTACAGGTGTTACACAGTGTTACCGGTGTTACGCTGTATTATGCTGTGTTATGCGGTGTTACGCGGTGTTACACGGTGTTACACGGTGTTACACGGTGTTACACGGTGTTATCGGTGTTACATGGTGTTACCGGTGTTACAGGTGTTGCACGATGTAGCACGATGTTGCACGGTGTTGCACGGTGTTGCACGGTGTTGCACGGTGTTACTGGTGTTACACGGTTGTTACACGGTGTTACACATGTTGCAGGTGTTACAGGTGTTACAGGTGTTACAGGTATTACATGGTGTTACCGGTGTTACCGGTGTTGGCGGTGTTACCAGTGTTACCGGTGTTGGCGGTGTTACACTGTGTTATTGGTGTAACCGGTGTTGCACGATGTTGCACGATGTTGCACGATGTTGCACGATGTTGCACGATGTTGCAGGGTGTTACTTGTGTTACACGGTTGTTGCACGTGTTACAGGTGTTACATGTGTTACAGGTGTTACAGGTATTACATGGTGTTACCAGTGTTATCGGTGTTGGCGGTGTTACGCAGTGTTATCGGTGTTATGCGGCGTTAAACAGTGTTACTGGTGTTACCGATGTTTTCTTTTTTTTAGAAAAATCCTACTCATTCTGCCTTTAACGTCATTGAATGAAAACAGAGGATCTTATGTACTTAATGTAAAAAAAAAAATATGTTGGTGTGTCCACAAACATGAGTCTAGTCAATTTAAGAAATTAATTCTGCAGAATTTGAAATCAGTCAGCTGTTTCTGCCGACCAGTAGATATTTACGAAGAGTTATTAAAGCGCGTTGCAGTTTGTCCTCCTGTGCACTGCCTCAACTATACTCACTCTGTTTTTTTGAAGATCTGATGGTCGCATTTTGTCTGGAACACATCATTTGAAAGCATCATTTGTATGCAAAACAGAACAAACCCCAACAGAATGTATAGCATTAGCTCTAAAAAGTTATGTTCTACCGGCTTCGTCTCCATTCTCAGTGAAGAATATTCAAACAAGTTGTTTTTAAACCCACATGACTTCAGTGCTCATCCGTGCTGCTCCTAATGAAGACGCGCCTGTGTAAATGAGGAGGAGTTGAGCCTGACTGCTCCCAAATATGAAATGTGAGCCCCTAATGGAAGCCGGGCTGAATTAGTAATAGAAAGCAGAGATGGCTCAGCTGTGTCTGTGGAGAAGGAAATAAAAGCTTTTAGCAGCCGTCTCTCTCTGAATCCCCACACACAGCAACAACTTCACTCATATATTTTAATGAATTTCCAGGAAAAAACTTTCAGTGTGATCTGTCGTTGTTATTTATTCATCATCCTAAAATATAATTTTGGCTTTCAAGTTTTAGTGGGATGTTTGATATGAGGTGTTTTTTCTGGCTCATTGCTTGCAAAAGCCGCCTGGCATCTGTCACTAACTCAGATGCTTGAGGTAATGAAATATTGATTAACAGCAATGAAAATATGAGATGAGCTTATTGTTTACTTGGTCTATTACATCTTGGTTGGTATATCTTAGCTCCCTGCAGATGTACACAGCAAATGAGACGGCTTTTTTTTTGTATAGATAGTAAATCTTATGGACATGACTTTAATACCAATGTCCTTTTCAGCACTTACAGTATTTGGATATTGAATGAGGTCCAGCCAGCGCAAGTTTTAAATAAGATTTCAGCTCATTTTGCAGGCCAGGGATACAACACCGTAGCAAACATATCACGTTTCAGGCTTTCTGAAACATTTTGAAACCTTTTTCTATTTTGACCTGGTCAGTATTGCTTGTTTTCAGATCATTACCACAAACTGTGTCCAGGTCAGTAAACCGTGTCTGTGTTTGTCTCTTTTTCTCCAGATGAAGTCAACAGAGGTGGACCAAGGGCTTTTCACAGACAGCTACTGCAAAGTGTGCAGTGCTCAGCTCATCTCCGAATCCCAGAGGGTTGCCCATTATGAGGTGAGGACGCCCCCTCACATCACCTCACATGACTCGGATACACTACCCTTCTTTTGTCATTAATGAAAGGCTTAAGGTCATGCTGTTTGGCTCTCCCCCCAGGAGACACTTGGCTGATCTATACACCTGAGCCCTGCAGCTGACATACTGTCAATAAACACACAACACACCTGAGTTTACCCAATTCTCTTTTCACCAAACCTCAGACAAAGATGTCACATTACGTCTGTGTTTTATGGCCATTTTTCATGATGACTGTCTCCCGGCTCTTTGACCCTGTTTACACTAGAATCACAAGTGGACCTCGTTAAATACAAGAGTAAAGGACCACCGAGACACATTGTGATCCGATCACACGATCTCACCACTTGCTGAGGTGGTCTGGAACGCTTTTGACCGCATATCTTTTGGAGTGTAAATGCCAGAGGTGGGGGGGAAACGAGTCACGACTTGACTCGAGTCAAACTCGAGTTGCAAATTTTAGGACTTTTTACTAACCTTAACAAAAGACTGGACTTGACTTAGACTAGAGACTGATGACTCAAAGGGACTTGACTTATTATTTATTAAATATTTGCCTTCTTCTAGATATTAACAAGTTATGTTTTGTTTGTGAAACATGATTGGGTAATTGTAGTGCAATGTGTGCAAACCTGGCCAACCGACTAGGACGCGGCAAACCAGCAGAGGCCAACGCAAGAGCAAGTTGTCATGGAGGGGATCAGTTTGATAACATATGGATTTAGTTGTCAATGTAGAATTACGAGAGAGAGAGAGAGAGAGAGAGAGACAGAGAGACAGAGAGATTAGCCTACAACACGCACACACACAGCGAGAAGCCGCGGCTGTCAGGCTGTTGCAATGGCATCTCGAAGTGGTGGTGGGATTTTACATTTACTGGTGTCACTGGCGACCCAACCGGCAAAGCGTACTGCGGAAGAGACAAAGACAAAGTCCAAACACGCTGTCTCTCTACGTCTCTGTGTTTTCTCTCTCGTGCACACACCCACAAAGTTTTACAGATATTAGAATATAAATGGGTCATGAAAAACGGTTCATTTCTGAATTGAATGCATGTGATATGAACAAATCAATGAATACGTCAAATGTGAGCTGTGATGTATCATTCAAGCCATTTCCATGGTGTGTTATGTATGCCACGCATCACTTTTAATTATGGAAATCATTTGTAGAAAATCATTATATAAGCATTTACTTCGGGGGAGGGTTAAATTGGGGTAGATAGATCATCAGAATTTCATATGACTTGACTTGTCTTGCTTGACTTTACAGCAGGGACTCGACTTGACTTGTTTGATTCTCACCACAGTAACTTGGGACTTGCTTGAGACTGGAAGGTTAAGATTCAGACTTGCACTCTGGTAAAAGCTAATGCGTCCTGATGCGTCCTCGACAAGGACGCAACAGGAAATTATGTCATCGATGCCGCAGCTCTCCTTTTGTTCTTCCTTTTTCTTCAGTTGGTTCTCAAATTGTGTTATTTGGCTTTGTCCACGATGTCTGAACATTTCAAAAAGCCCCTAGAGATATATTACAATTGTGTCAAACACCTTGGGGGATTTTGGTTTGCCTGGAACACGCCAAGGAATATACCCAGTGGGTATTGTTTTGAATTTTAAATTGGGTACACATAATGCAAAAAAGTAGCAAAGCCATAACTTCTATGTAAACTGTCCAGATCATGTCCTCCATCAGAGTAAAGGGTTTGTTGTAGACTGAAGTTGTATCAGCTGGTAATGGAGCTCTCAGGTCACAGTGGGTCATCCTGTCGGGTCTTCCTGTGGATACAGAGATTTTCCTGATGCTGCTTCTCCTCTGATGGTTTCTCATAATGTGAGGATGGAGAGGCAGATTCAGTGTTAGACTATACTGTTATGTAATAATATCAAGGTGTATGACAGTAAGTATATGACAGGAGGAAAAGTTATAGTTTACTACGTCATCATCTTACATGTATAGTTATGGCAACAGCTATACATCATCATCTTACATGTGTAGTTATGGCAACAGCTACATCATCATCTTACATGTGTAGTTATAGCAACAGCTACAGTACATCATCATCTTACATGTGTAGTTATGGCAACAGCTACAGTACATCATCATCTTACATGTGTAGTTATGGCAACAGCTACAGTACATCATCATCTTACATGTGTAGTTATGGCAACAGCTACATCATCATCTAACATGAGTACTTGTGGCAACAGCTACAAACAGTGTAAAAATAAAATGATAAATCAGTTTTATCAAGTTGATTTCACAGAATTTCACTGAGTCAAGTGGGTGTTCACGTCCTCATATGACGGGAGTACATGAAGACTTTTCTGCCAACAACAGAACCAGTAGCGTGCTTTGCTCGTCCTGTGTTAGCAGGATCCGTGATACAGCGAGGAAATCACAATGGCGGACAGCGGGAGATTCAGCAGCAACTCCGTGGGGCGGGGTCACTTAGCTAGAGGTTGTTCCACCGTTCCATCTGGAAACCCATATATTGCATATATACGAAAACTGTTGACGTCAACAAGGGAGACAAATCTGATCCGCTCGTTTTCAGACACATTTTCTGATAGATGGAGCAGGAGAACAAGAGAGAGGATGGTCTTCTCTGGCACTACAACAGTAGACATACTGGGGACACATATTTACCGTATGTTTAAAAGACATGAAAAAGTGCTTAATATGGGACCTTTAACATTAGCCAACAATAAGTGTTTTAACAATGCTCAGAGATGCTAATGCTGTTTGCTGCTGCTGCTACAGCTCCCTCCTCCAGCCCAGCGTCCTCCTCATGTGCTCAGTTTGTTGGGGGAAATATTTCTCCCAGCAGAATCCTCAGTGCTGCTTGGATTCTTTCAGAAATCCATAAAAGAGCTTTTTTTCAACAAATCCAATGTTGTATTTATAATAATTTGAGTCAATTCTTTCGATTTGCCCCTGGCTGATTTAAGTATGTACACAGTTAATACTCCTTAGAAGGTGTGCATGAGTCGTATACCTGCAAATACCTCTATCTGATTCAGCTTGACACACAAAAACCACACAAGGACAACATGAGTAAAGCAGCCGGTTGGTTTTCCTTCCTCCTGGTCGAGTGTGTCACGTAGTGGACTTGTCTCTCTACAGTGTGGACCTGTCTCTCTACGTGGTGGACCTGTCTCTCTCTGCAGATGTCACCTCTCACTCACTGTCACTTTGTGTTTGACTGCATCCCTGCTGCAGTAACAGGAGCTGAAAGGACTCATACGAACACTGTGGTCCACTATTAAATACTAGCAGAGGGCGGCTGCTTGTTGTTCTTTTTTTTAAGGCCGTAAGAAAATTATTTGAGACCTTGAGTCATTTTTATTGATTTTCTATTGTTGTTCCTGATAGAGAGCAGGTTGCTGCCGAGGTGAAATCTCATCAAGGAGAAATAAAGTTGTATTCATTATATTTGACAGTGTCCCTTTGTTCAAAGTTTGCGTTACTTTGTCTTTGAGTCAACTTTTTCTTCTGCAGCTCTTAACAAGTCAGGCTGCATTTCCTGCAGGGCGTTCTGCTCGCTGTGCCTGCTGTGGAGAGAGCTATTTAAAGTAGTCCTAACTGTCCACGGGTTACAGGAGAACTGCTTTGTTCTTCAGGGCATTGCAGTAGACAGGAAGTGACTGCCCCAATCCAAATCAAATATTAATTTTGTTATTGTGTGGTGAATGCTGAATACAGCACTTGGCCTGTTGCCTCGTGGAGATTGGGCATATTTGGATTCTCTTTTAGCACAGTTAGGGTCTAATGCGTCATGACATGTTTGGGTCATGGTGACGACAGCAAGAACAAAACAAAAAAAAACAGATGGGAATAAAGGATGCCGGAACTTTACTTTCCTTCAGATAGAGGAGGTCCTTTTTGCACCAGTTTTTATATGCACAGAGACAATTATTCCATATGTGCTGTGCTTGAAGAATCGGCCTTTAAAGTGGTAATGAATAAATCAGACTGCACTGTTGAATATTGAGACTGTGATATGAATTATGTCTTTGAAATAAAAATGTCTTGTTTTCAGTGATTACTAAATGTGATGCCCGAGCTGAATAATGTTCTGTGTTTAGTTCAGGGATTCAACAAAGCACCAGAAAATCAAAAATATACATTTGTTTGGAATGAATCAGAATAATGATCATAATAGCCGCTGCGGCCGAACAGACAAAAAGAGACTGTACAAAGCGTAAAGGCCTGTTTGCTTTAAACGGAGCGCTGCTGGATTGTCTATCAGCGTCTGAAGGATGCTTTCAAACAGCATAATTGGAAAGGGCTGCATATAATAGTGTTTGGATAATAATTTGGTCCCTCGAGGAAGCTATAGCCTCAGAGCCTATACAGGTGGATTATGGGGTGGAAGTGGAGCTTCTATGTGAACAGCAGCAGTAACTGCAGGTGTCAGCAGAGCTTACAGGTGAGCAGCGTGGCGGGCAGACGTGGAAGCAACAGCGCGAGCACAGCACTGACGGCCTATACGTATATACCGCAATGATCTAAAGGGTGCGTTCGATATGAAGAGTTCGCTGACTCCCGTTGACTGCCTGATTCAGCTCACATGCAGGCTTTGCTTCATTAAAACAATTTATAACATCAAGATCACAGAAAAGTGACAGAGTTCCTGGAGAGAGATCAGAGAGGGAACGCGATGCAGTCAGGAGAAAGCTTTGAGGGTTCCATTGGGAAGAGGTATGAACACGTTGTACTAACTAGCCTGTTTGAAGCATATATGAGGCCTTTAGGATGACGTTGAAGACAGCGCCATTCAGAGACATTACATCAGCTCGGATGTAGCACATAAAAGTGGTGACAACATTAGCATAATATAGTACAGAATATTATTCCTATGTGAAAGGGTCAACACGTGGTGACAGCAATTGACCCTTCGCTAAGTCCAACAACATTAACTAGCGTTAGCCCTATGCTATGCCTCCATATACAGTATGAATCTGTCTCCATATACAGTATGAATCTGACTCCATATACAGTATGATCTGCCTCCATATACAGTATGAATCTGTCTCCATATACAGTATGAATCTGACTCCATATACAGTATGATCTGCCTCCATATACAGTATGAATCTGCCTCCATATACAGTATGAATCTGCCTCCATATACAGTATGAATCTGCCTCCATATACAGTATGAATCTGCCTCCATATACAGTATGACTCTGTCTCCATATACAGTATGAATCTGACTCCATATACAGTATGAATCTGACTCCATATACAGTATGACTCTGTCTCCATATACAGTATGAATCTGACTCCATATACAGTATGAATCCGTCTCCATATACAGTATGAATCTCTGTATCTGGATGAGGCTATTAAGGGGCATTAGTGGAAAAAGTGAAATCTTCTTTGAGTAAAAAGAGGATTAAAATGAGCCCCTTTTCAAACGCAGGAACTTTCCCCTGGAACTAGCAACCTTTAGAGGAAGTCATTGCGTTTCAGCTGCGGGGACCAGGGTCTAAATTAAGTTTCTGGGACATTTTACCCCCCCTAAAAAGGCCCTGGTCAATGGTAGTACTTTCTGAAAGTACAGGAACTTTCAGGGTGGGGTCTGCAGGGATGACCATCGCTGATTGGGGAAACACACTTGTGTACCGCCTCATTCATAAAACAAGGATGTGCTCTAGTATCATCATCATTAGCGTGCGTCTTTGTTTGATAACATTAAAAGTAAAATTAGGCTCTGCTGTTGGCTTCCTGACTCATTTAAAAAAAAAAAAACACAGACGGTAAAAAGAGAGAGATTGTGTGAGCGAGCTGAGAGGGCGAGCGATAGAAGAGAGAGATATATATAGAGAGAGAGAGAGAGAGAGAGAGAGAGAGAGAGAGAGAGAGAGACGTAGCATGGTGGTTCAGGGAATGAGAGAATAAAAAGTAATTTACTGATTGTGTCACGGCGGTTACATTCTAAAGCACAAATATGAATAATCATCAAACACTCAACAGATGATTCACTGTGGAGACAGACGCTCTTAGTTTCATCTCATTCATTACATCCAACGTGCATCAGTAAATATATGCAGCAGTGAGACATTCGTCATACGTCAGACATACGTCAGCCGAATCATTGTCCAAATCTTCACAGGTCTTTATATCGCTATGGAAACGCAAACAACATTGGGCTGAGGGAACCTTTTAGTTCCTTGGAAAGTAGTTCCAGGTCATTTCTTGTTGGAAACCCGGCTATATATTGAATTCATTTGTTGAATCAAATGGAGACATTTTTAAAGGCTTCGGATTCGTTCCATATCCTCCCCATCATTTGAAACATTTTTGACAGACTGGTCATCTAACTCACACCAACACAGAGATCTCTGATCTACTCAACTTCCCCTTTGAATTTTCATACATTGCTTTTAATCGAATTTTAAACCCTGAAGTTAAAGCAGTCCTTGAGGTGACAGTAGAGACAGGAGATGTAATTGATCTTTAAACCTTCTTTTCAGCACATGAAAGCCGGCGCTCTTCTGCCGAGCGGATCAGAGGCGTCCCTGGTTCACACTTCAAAGACTTGTGTGGCTCATGTTAATATATGCGTCCATGTCTTTTTGCATGTGTTCTGGATTGGGTGCCGCCGCAGCCTCTCTTGACAGGCCGCCTTGCTCCGAGCGCTCCAGGAGAGCCTCTTTTACATCACTGCCTGTTACTTCACAGAGAAAAGAGAATGGGGAGTGACCTGAGTGAGGTGTGGGAGTAATAATGTATGTGTGCTATGGTAGAACATAACCGTTTTCAAATATATTGCAGCTCTTTAAAGCAACTGAACGTCCAATGCACATTTCTTGTATTTAAGTCCAGCTCATGAACTATTCATTACTACTTTATGTAGCATTGATGTAGGGTGCAGCTTAGGTGTTGGTCCGTTTAGGTGCCTAATATGTACGTTTCTATCTTGTTTATATGTGCATTTTCAATTAGTGCACAAAAAAGAAATAGCAGAAAGGTTGGATAGGTTGTGATGAAAGCTAATGGAAGCAGTTTTTGCTGCTCTGTGTTTTACTTCTCAGTGAAAACAGAATGGAGAGTGACCCGTGAGTAACCATTACGGGGGCATTGGGAGTAGTAATATATGTATGCTGGTAAAATACTAATGTCGAGGAACCGTTTTCAAATGAATTGCATTTCTTAAAAGCAACAAAATGTACATACTTATTTAAGTCAAATCATCTAAGAATGTATCAACACTGGTAGAAAGGATCACTGCCATCCAGTGAGTTATTCATCTGTCTATTGTATGACTGTATGTAGCGTGGGTGTTTGTTGTAGCTCGGTGTTGTGTCATGTTTCAGGGGCTGCATTTTCCAAAGTCCTTATCAGTGTTGGTAAAAAAAGTAATCTGAATACTCTAACACGTTACAAAGTAACGTGTTAGAGTATTCAGATTACTTTTTTGTTTTTGAATTGAATTTATCAAGTTACAGACAGTGTGAATCCCTTACAGACCATAAAGGCCCAGAAAATCTATTTTTTCAATCAGCTTCTTACTATAACAGGTTTTTCCCTGTATATAGAGAATTACGAGGTGGCCGCCTCCCTCAAATTTCGTCCCGGCTCCAGCTCTCAGCAAAACTGTGCCGGGCGTCTTCATGGAAAGCACTATTTTCGAACAAGCGTTGCATTTGGTGGATTTAACTGCAATTGTGGGATTATACTGCTGCTTTGCCGTTGTGTCGTAATCACGTCTGTTATCAGCTGGACCGCTGCAAAGCGGGAGCGTCAGTGTTTCCACTGGTAACGTCTTCAACACCACAGCAAAAAAATATCACCAAAGTAAACCAAACTTTCCCCGTCGTTCGATGTTTTAATATAGTTTTATATCGCCAGCTATAGAAATATCCTAAAATTATATATAAATCTATAGTTGTAGAAATATCCTCACATTACATACTGTATATAGTTATAGAAATAAACTCTCATCATCAGTATAGAAATTTCCTCACATAAATAGTCTTATATAAAATAGAAATATATAGTTGTATAAATATTCTCATATCATAAATACATATATAGTTATAGAAATATGCTCACATTTTGAATGGACATAAAGAAAAGAGAAATGTAACATTTCATCAGTTTGTTTTTATTCCAACCGTAGAAGGACTTGAAGGTAACATGTTATAAACCCAGTTCCACCTCCCTCTATCTGCTCAGTGCCAGCTCCTACTGTAGTATGTGGCTGTAGGAGAGTGTGTCAGTTATTGACACGCTAATCTGCATTTTCCATGCCCGCCTTGTTTGACCTTTACAAATATTGATTTGTGAAAGAGAGGATTAGTGAAGCACAGTAGCTCAGTATGAGTTCTAGTTGCCCACCGGTTCAGATTACATCGCTCTAAACCGGCACAAAGACGTATTCTAGTCAGGAGTGAAGAAAAAAAATCTCCTTTTGAATTTAAACAATTTCTCATGTGACTTTTCACGAGCACTCAGAAAAGATATTTGTAAACTCACCAATTCCCATACTGATTTGATTAAGCCAGTATACACGCGCCAGCATATATATCTTATACTTACACAGAAGACCGACAAAGTTGCAGCGCTAGCATCTTTTTTTTTTTTTTTTACAGCCCTGCTGCAGTCTTATCCTTAGTTTAACGTGTTTGTCAGATAAAGGAAGAAACTAATTTCCATGATCCCTTCTTAATTACTAGTCATGCATCATTAGCCCAGTGAGGTCTCCTAATAGTTCCAGTAGGGTCGGTCAGAGAGTTTATAGATGCTCTTGTCTGCGTCTGCAAGAGTGATGTCCACACTGCACCCATCGATCATCTCCTGTCACTCTCATACGCTTTTGGAGTTAATGGGATGGAAATATTAGCCATTTCTAGAGCTGACAGACTATAATCTACTGTAATGAAATAAGACTGAATCATCACGGCGCCTCTGATAATTGAAGAGGCTGAGAAAGTGCCGTTCCAATGAGCCTTCACTGTAATCAATGCAGACGCATAACCAACAGTACAGCTACTTTGCCTCTGTATAAAAGTCCTTCTCATTAAATTAAAAATGGAAAAAGTCAAACGTGACCTCCTCAGGAATCTGTCTCCGCGCCATGCGCTAAGAAGAATGTAATTAAAATGCTTCCAAACATGTTGGCACAAAGAAAAGTGGCCCAAAGCTTCTGGTGTAAGCTGAAACTGCACCGCTGAGATGCTTAGCCCTTTTTATTTAGTTCACTGTAATGCAGCAGCGTTTACGCAGTTTAATTATGAGCCCGTCTCACTGGGAAAGTGGAGCGAAGGAGGGGTTATTAATGGAAATAGTCCTGTGAGATCAGTTGTTAGTCTGCCCTTTAAAAAGTAGAGAGAGAGAGAGAGAGAGAGAGGTGAAACCGTCCTTTCAGCTCTCGAAAGATGATGAAACGGAACATCCCCGAATCTCTCTGACAGGGAGGCGATTAGCTGATGAAGCGTGTCAAATTTAAAGAGTGTGAGATGCAGATTCCAGTCGCACTGAGATTGAATTATTTCACAGTTTCGGTATGACTCAGCTCATAATCCCAGGCAGGATTTTAATTTCAATATAACACCCTCCCCCCACCACTCCTCCGCCTCTTCCTCGCCACATGTGCTTCCAGCCCTACGAGGCACAAATTCAAAACAACAAGCTGCATTTTCAACATTGTGAATTTCGCCCTTGGTGGCGTGGTAGGATTGTTTTGCTATGATAATTTAGTGCATTTCGGCTGCTGTGCATAAACACAGAGGATGTTTGCACCATCAACATGTAGTTAGAATATTGTAATCGTTAATATATTTTACAGGCTTTGAGCTATTTTGGAGGTTTTGCGTGACACATTTCTGAATCCAATTTTGAAATTGAAACTTAGTAAAGAACACAACTGCATATGCAAGAAATGAAATACCTTCTTTAAGCTCTTCATCCCCATAGATCCATGTCTCTGTCACTATTCCACGTGTCACTTTTCAAACGCGATGATGACAGACGCCAGGGAGTCACTGCTTCCTCCTCTCATCCTCTTTAACCCTTCAGGGTAAAATCCTGAGCAGTTTAATGAGTCCGTCAAGAAAGTCGAAGCTGGATTTCTGGAGGAAACAAAGGATACAAGACTCCAAAGATTGATATAGAGGAGTTAATGTCTATATTAATCTACTAGGGTGGGTGGTATTACAGTATACCGGGGTATTTAGAAATCCTGATGGTATGATTTCCAATAGTGCCATAAATACAGACACTCCGCTTTCTATGATGCTGTATTGATGTGTTGTATTGTAGCGCCACCAGAGTTCGGTCTCTATGGTGTAGCAGGCAGCTGAGCTCAGAAAAATGGCGACTGAGTGTTTTTTTTTAGTCTTCTTCAAACTACAAAAGCAGTTTACCACCAACTTCACACTCGACACTGCGCTTCCTTTGGTCCCCAGTAATACACCCGCCAAGTGTGAAGTCCATCAGACTAACTGTTTTCGATAAAAGTACTTATAAATACGTCTCATAGTTCCCCGGTCTCTCTTTCTTTATCTGTTCTTGAATGTACTGTAGCAAGCGACAGAGAGCGAGCTGTACCCAGCATGCCGTTCGGTGGTGTAACAGTTAATATTGGAGCGAATGACAGAGAGCGAGCTGTACCCAGCATGCCGTTCGGCGGTGTAACAGTTGATATTGTAGTGAACGACAGAGAGCGTGCTGTACCCAGCATGCCGTTCTGTGGTGTAACAGTTAATATTGTAGCGAGCGACAGAGAACTCTCTGTACCCAGCATGCTGTTCGGCGGTGTAACAGTTAATATTGTGGCGAGCGACAGAGAGCGAGCTGTACCCAGCATGCCGTTCGGCGGTATAACAGTTAATATTGTAGCGAGCGACAGAGGGCGAGCTGTACCCAGCATGCCGTTCGGCGGTGTAACAGTTAATATTGGAGCGAATGACAGAGAGCGAGCTGTACCCAGCATGCCGTTCGGCGGTGTAACAGTTAATATTGTAGCGAAGCGACAGAGAACTCTCTGTACCCAGCATGCCGTTCGGCGGTGTAACAGTTAATATTGTGGCGAGCGACAGAGAGCGAGCTGTACCCAGCATGCCGTTCGGCGGTGTAACAGTTCATAGGGGTCCCCACTCAGTACACAGCGTGTACATAACGCACTACTAATAAATATGACTTGTAGATCTCAAGAGCTCACACTAAACACACGGACGGATGAACGGACGGACAGTCAGACAGACACCACTTCCATTTTAGTTTGATTATGAGTCATGATGGTGGGGGACAGATCAAGGTCAAATATGTATGTGAGTAAAATAACTGATTGTACTCCCAAAATACACTCAAGGAAAAGTGAAAATGATTCTACACCTTACCTGTCAAAAAGCATTAAGTGAGGAAATTGTAATAATTCTTTTGTCTTATGGGCTGTGATCAAGTGATGTTGGAGGTTTTTTATCATATAGTGCATAAGAAGACAGCAGTCTCCTTTTGGACTGTATCGCAGCGCTCACACACTGTTTTCATCAATCCAACTTTCATGAGAAATCATCTCGAAAACCCACTGATGGAGAAGAACAAAAGCCTTCTAATCTCTGTGGAATAGGAATGAGATATAATATTAGGAGCTGTCAGCGGTCGGTGTGAAAAGTGACTTATAGCGGGGAGATGTTTCGCTTGAATCGCCCACAGAATCCTAATAATATTTGCATCCGTTTGTGACAGTGCATTGTTTCTTAGAAGTGAATCTAAAGCTAAGTGCAGCTTTCATGGCATCGTCATGCGTAGACAGGTACCAACAGACCTGTGAGTGTGTATCATCCACACATTGACGGGATGCTTCTGTTTCTTTAGCTGTTCTGGTGACATTCTTAGTGATGTAAAAGTACAATGCAACACACAAACATCCGCATGATGTCATCTCTCTGTAAGCCAGTGAAATAGCTGCATTTGTGCTTTCTAATACGGGATGTCGGATAAAGCCGGCGGGCCTGTTCTCTTTGATCTCAGAGGGGTTTGTTTGCAGTCGATTTGAGAATTGACTGTGTGGCCTACTTTCGTGACAGCGTTGTGTCAGCCGTCTGCGGGTTCGCTTCCCCCATTATCTACCGATCTCTGCTCAACAGCCCTCCTGCCTGCTGCCGACAGGGTTTGGCTCATGTAGGAAAAGTCCAGTCAGCTTCCAGTGAGCTGTCTTAGTCTAGACCTGGTTAAAAACCTTATGATGAACCCATCCATTAAACATCTGAGGTTTCAGATTTGTTGTAAATGCAATGAGGTGATGAGGCTGCTGTTTATTCACATCAGACTGTCAACGGTGAATGAATCAAGTTGGTTCCTGTCTGAGAAACAAATTGAACTTTGCTGTGTGCTCTGATTACAGTAGCTGTTTGGTATAAGCAGGTTTATTTGAACAGTGGAAAGGTTGGCTATGGAGGACCACAAGAGTCACGGAAATAGTAATAAAGCATTGAGCATTGATTAATAATTAATTGTATAAAATATTCTGAATAATAAGAATAGGCATTGATACATCTATTACAAAATAATGCATTAATCTATGAGTAAATGGACTACATGGCAAAGTAATTTATTATTTGACATTTTATTGGACAGTAAAAACAAAATAATAAAACAAATTACAAGTGAAATATTAATCCTTCAATAAATAGTTAATTAACAGTCGATAAGTACATCATTTAAAAATGCATTAAAGAATTCATGAATAAATAATGGAATTTGAAAATCTATTTGAAAATGCAGTTTAAAAAGAGAAATAAATAACTTGATTCACAAACTGAATTAAGAATGCTGATTTTAATCAGGCACTTAAAAGGGCAATTTATTTTCCCATTAGCATGAGCAATTCCCTGCTGCTTTTTACTGAACGTATTAGCTATTGGATTTGCTGAGTCATTTAGCTTCTCCATTTAGCTTTAATAACGTGACCCTCTGGGTGTAAAACGAGGCAAAGAATGCAAATTAGCCTGGGATGTAACCGGCTCTGTCATTGGCTGTCACCTGGCAATGTCATATGCAGACTGACAGGATGTAGAAAGGAGAGGAATGGATGCAGATCTCCCTCACAGAGAGATAACAAGACTTTTTGGTGGGTCTTTGAAAACTCCCCATCAAAGCATTGGACTGAGGTCACGCCGTCTAAACTTCAGAGAGTCGCCGTCAGTAACAGCAGCCTAAAGCCTGGCGTACACTGTACGATTTCAGCTTGTTTCTGGCCCGAATTTTGAGCAGTGCCACGCACGGCTGCTTACATAGACAATGAATGGGAAGCATGGAAAGGACGGAGGCTGTGGACATGTACCATTACAGTAATCAGAGTGTAGCTATCAAGATAACAATGTACAATAGATATAGCTAGTAAAACATAACGTTAACTAGCCTCCACCCAATTCTCTCTGCATCATGGACAAGCCATACTGTCCACGTCCTCCTCTCCACTTGCGAGTGATCACTCGGGTCGTGGCTGACGATCGGACCGCACAGTGTGAGCGCATAAATTGGGAGCTTTGGCTTTACATCGCAAACGATCTACTCTTACAGTATGAGTGGGAGTTACACATCAACATTTCTAAAATTGTACAGTGTATGCCCAATTTAACTGGGCTGTATTGATAAATCCATGGCGCTGTCCGTGGTGCTGAAGTAGCACACAGATTTGCGGTTTTGGGGCAGATTGATAGTCGAGGGTGAACCAAACACATCTGTACCCCTCTGTTAAAATAGCAGAGATAGATGGGAAAAGATGAGGAGAGCTATGCTGGCATCTGCTCCAGCCACAATCAAACTGGGATGTTGTGATTACATGTACATCTACTGTATATATAGTACATCTATACCTACTGTATACTACTAGTGTTTTATATTGGTAATACGTTGCATCAGTACTCAGTGCTGGCATGGCTTTACTGATGCGTTCTGACATGTTCAGTGGTTATCCATTGAAGTGATGGTGGAGCTGCCTGGTGTCAGATTAATTCCTTCTAAAGCACCTCTCTGAGACCATCTGAGGGGGTCTTACTGATAATCACATCGGGATGACTTTGAGGAAGTGCTCTGAGTGTACAAAACAGTAGGAAGGCTTTCTGACTGTGCTGCAATCTCCGGTTATAAGCCGAGGCTTATAAATAACGCTTCTCCTTATCCGCACTCTGTCCTTCATGTCACAAGTGAAATCAGCTGTCAGTGGTTCTAGTTTTTTTTAACAACATTAATTCTCAGCATTTTGTCTGATTGTGTAATTAACAAATATAAATGAATGGCATAAAAGAGGAAAAAGAAACAGAGCAGAGTTGATAGCACAGAACGCACATAACGGTAATGATACCAAGATGAATTTCAGAGGTGCTTATGAAGCTAAATGACAAACAGAAATAGCAAAATGAGCACATTTTGATGTGTAATAAAAATGCAACGGCACAGTTCTGAGTTATAGTCAGAAAATTCATTAACAGTATGACAGAAATAATGCTATACAGTGCACAGTTGTGATTAAATATGTGCAAGGACACCGATTGGTTTGGATTGAGATATTACCGACTGTTCACAAAATATTCATCATCATCATCATCATCATCATCATCATCATCATCATCATGGTTGGTCATTATTGTTCCTAGGTGTTATTTCTATTCTGTGTAAGTACGTTTGAGAGAGCTGCATAAAACTGTCAAATTACATGTCTGTATGAAACTTATTCTGATTCTGATCGTCATCATCAATGTGGTGATCAAGGTCATGAGATCATGAGAAGCTAAATATGTCCTGCGTATGCACAGGCCAGAATCTCCAGAATTATTGAAAATGTTTTGTATATTTCATAAGAGTTGTTAAGTTTCAGGTCAGAATATACAGAACAGGACACCATCACAACTGCATTAGGTGTCTTTACAGTGTGGCAGTGAATTTCCATATGGTTAATATACTGTCCCTCTCTTGGCGTATTTGAAACTGACCAACTGACAAAAACATGCTAAGAAACGCCAAAACCTAGATATGAAAACATTTTTATTATCATGTGGTCACTTACCCTAGTGATTAAATGTATTATTTGAAAGGTTATATTGATATTTTGTTTTATCTCTGGAAGATATCTGACATTTTCTAACAAGGCTTGCGAGCCAATAGTACAGCAACGTTGGTATGACGTGGTGTCTCTGTGTCGTCAGTGATTAAGTTGCCAGTTAGTGTTGAAAAAAACAGATAATTTCCGAGTTTGATGGTAAACGCCCGGCTTTACTCTGCTACCGATGACACTGACGCTGATGTCTCCATCAAGCTGCAGAATATCTGAATAGTTACCGTGGCAACAAGTGACAACTGACGT
Source organism: Sebastes umbrosus (assembly GCF_015220745.1). Taxonomy (NCBI): domain Eukaryota; kingdom Metazoa; phylum Chordata; class Actinopteri; order Perciformes; family Sebastidae; genus Sebastes; species Sebastes umbrosus. The sequence goes on from NC_051276.1 coordinate 10,269,729, forward strand.
TAGCGCATATTAGCTTTCTTAGCTTAATCGTCTGAACGGCAATAACCCGTAAAAATATAATTTGGCACATTTAAGCACACACACGCACGCACAGTGAGTGTCACTCCATTCGACCAAAAAATATGCAGGTTGAACGACGAACTGGCAACCACTTGTTGTGAAGTGAATGCAATGGAACGGAGGAGGGAGAATGTGACATCTAGTGGCTGAATGATATCGATGTGATCAATAGCACCTTCAAAGCTTTAAAAACAAGCATAAAAGAATATTTCTCTCTCTCCATTGACTACCGTTCATATTTTTTATAAATAAGGTCCCGTGGGGTCCACCGGAAGGGGCGGGACTTCGGCTCTCTATTCCACCGGTAGAGGGCGGCAAAATAAAAGTCCCATAATATTATAAAGGCACTAAAATCAAAGCTAGCAGGGAGTGGTTACCTTATTAATAGACCTTCCTAACAGTCACTTACTCGTTGTATTTCAACCTGTAAAGTCTGCAGAGATTATTTGGGTAATGCACAGTTTACATAAACTGAAGTTGACATTGAAATTGAAAAAAAAAAAAAATTTGTTCAAAAAATGTTGTATTCTAGTCTGCATGCTCACCGGAGCTCACCTGGTTTCCTCACAGCTGTATTTGGAAGCAGCCAATTTGTGTGAAGTCAATCATACTGATGCTTTTAACCAGGTAAATGTGCTGCAGGTTACTGACGTTAGGCAACAGTTGAGCCATCTTCTCCACTCTGCTGATTGGTTTTGAAACCTCTTTAGCAGAACTTTGCTTCATTCTGTGCTGGAAGCATTAAAATCCTTGGAGGTCTCTCTGAGTAAACACACTGTAATCCCAACACAAAACCCCACATGAGCCTGCTGTTTTGGTGTAAACGAGTGATGATTCATCATGAGATAATGCCTGTTAGAGTGTGGACTGTGGTCCTTTCCCCATGGTAGACTGGAGGGGGTATGACAGCAGTATTAGTAGTTATAACGCAGAGCCCCCGGGTTGACTGGTAAGCACAGAGTCCCTGTGCCATCATCATCCAGGGGCAGCTAAGTCAGACAGCACAGCACGGGTCCTGAGTGTCTCGGAGCTTACCTGACCTCAGTCACAACTGTTTCAGTCTGACTTTCTATAATTAGAGGGCTCAGTGATGCTGTCAGCACACAGCCACTGGTCTATTCCAAGTCACCAAACACTCAGGGCTGTGTTTGAGTAAAAGGCTCTAAAAATGACCTGGGAGGTGGCGAGGTGCATCCCGGTTGTATAACGGGCTTCAACACGAGGCAGTCAGAGTGCTGCGATGATGATTATGGTACTAATAATGGTGCTTTTGGACGTGGACTGGGTACGGCGTTGGAGGCAGGGCCCCATTCATTCCTATAGGAAAGTTGCTCAGTGGCGCATGAAGCCAAAAAGAGTTTGACTTCTGAGTATAAAATTATCCAGATCTTCCAGCGATCTTCCGCATCCATGGGGCTCATAGAGCAAGACATCGTGATATATAGGCTGCATTACAGTAAAGTGATGCCATTGAACTTGCCAGACTGTTCTATTAGTTGCCTTTATCCACTTATTCATTATGCATGATATACATTCCCTCTCTGCATTGCCAATGTTGGATTTACAGATCACTCCATCATTGTAACAGTAATAAAACTATAAAACTAAGTAAGTGTGAAAGGGGGTAATACAGTATGTATGCTGCTCACTCAGATGTGCAGCCTCTTCTACTTCAACTTGGGAAGGAAAAAGAGCATCCAGTTTGTAAGCTGCTATGTCTCTGGGCAAAGTCACTTATGTGACAAAGTGATAATCACAAAAGAACAACATATCGAGTGGTCTGATCCTGACATTATGCTGTCTTGCTTTGATTTATTGATTGCAACTTGATCATTGTAACCACACTGTGATCAGGTGGAATTATTACACCCACACTAGCAGAGTTTTTTTTCTGAAATTCTGAATTTGAGTTAAAATGTTTGTTTGAAATCCAACTAGCTTTATTTTTTTGCTTTTCTTTTTACTGATTGGCATTTATATCATTGCACCAACTATTTTGTGGTCTTTAGACTTTTGAAAGTAAGAGCCTTTACAACAGCAGGTTAGCTTGTTTTTGCTGCAGCCTGTCAGCATTTCACTGATTGACAGGCCACTATACTGTATAGGAGACACTGCACTGTGCCAGCATTCTGCAGTGTTGATATAATGCACAGACACATAAATTACTAAAGGACTATGCAGCCAAACTGCAGTGGTTGAGCTTTGCATGGTCAATACCTTCTCACTCCCAACTCGTATGCATAGACTGTCTTTTTAAAATAAACTTCTGTTAGGTTTAGGAAAAGATCGTGGTTTGGGTTTAAATAAGTATGTTTGTTACGTAGTTAATTTCGGCTACGTTACGTAAGCGATGTAGTAACATTACGTAATTCAAAATAAGTTGACTTTTGGTTTCACACGGGAGAAGTTGAACACTGGTCACTTGGGAGAATGTCCTGTGTTGGCGGTTAGTTGGTCTTTATACTATACGTAACCTGACTTCCTCCTTTACTTCCGCCATAACTACGGCCACGTAGAACGTCATTGCTTGAAGTGTAGGGCCACTGACCAAGCTACCGTATTTGAGGAGTTGGTAGTAAACACAGGCTGACATGGTAGACCTACACAGCAGTGTCCAGTGGAACAATACAGTTTTGTTTTTAAACTGCAGGATATAATAAATGGGATGTTGTTTTGGCACACTAATGCTCAGTAATAAACACACAGGGAGAAGAATGCTGCCAACATCCTGACAACTATCTCTGCAGGTAGAGCTTGAAATAAATTACACTAAATCACATTATTAAGAATTTTATAGTGAGTAAGTATAAGCATGAATATCTCCTTAATGGGCAGTTTCTCAACTAACTGACTGTATCACTGGCTGGAGAATCCCATCAATTGTTCTGCACAAGGCCTCTATGATGGGATAAGAAATGCTGTAAAGTGGGCTGATAACAGCCCCCCCCCCCCCGCACTGGGGACGTGACTTGGATGCTGTATCCCTAAACTTGGACCAAGCTGTGAAAGTAGACCTAGTTCTCAAATGAAACCGGATTCAGCAGTGGCATCATCGCCTATTTCTCTTTTAAAATGTTTTCAGAAGTAGATTTTGGTGGATTGTTTAGACGGAATAACATAAAGTTTACAAGCAGGCCGCCATGTTGTGTCTTGTTTGAAACAGCAAGCAGAAAACCAGGGACCAATCAGGTGCATTCAACGATCGATTACGTCCTCTATAGTGTCCTCGCTGGACCTGGTGGACATGTACCGCTGGATTTAACATTATAGACGTGATCACTGACTACTTTTGTATCAATTTAGCCACAAATTCACAGACTGACCGTACACTGTCCAGCCGTATACTCCGTTTTGACCAAGTCTTGTTTATGAAGAATCACAGAAAGTTGATCTTTAAACAAGAACGCTCCAGCAATGATTCTTTCTACAAAAAAAAGGAAATTTCAACTTATCGAAAACATTGTGTGGTGCTTCCAAGTGCACATAATGATAGTATTTGAACTAATAAGTCACTATTTTCATTACGTTACATCATTGATTGTAATGCTGTCCTGCTTCACATTCATACATTGACAGCGTGGATCTGCCCATTTCCAGCTCCAGCCGCTGCTGGCAGCTACTCAACAGCTACAATGGAGCAGTGTGGGGTTAAGTTCTTTGTTTGAAAGCACCTGGCTGGCAGCTGTTTATATGGAACAAGTGTGCACTCATCCACTCTCTACTACACTACTATCTCCCCCACATAGTATTTATATCACTGAAGCATTTATATATACTGTATCAGGGTCAGCTTTTATATTTCCAACTAGAAACAAGGCTAGTTTCTAGTGGCATTTTTTACAGTCTGGTTGTGGATGTCTGGTAGTATCTGTCCCTTGTACTCTACAGTACGGGCCCTGGCCCCTGGGGAGGGGGATGTCTGTGAGCCCGCACAAGCACTGATTAGATCCCTGATGGGGTGGTAATGCAGTATGGATTTTTTCTCCAGTCCTGATTAAGTCAAGCGTGCGCTTAGCTTCTCTCTCATACAAATATGTCCCATAATGTTGCCTGTTTAAACTAAGTTACTTTAATGAAAACCAGTTTGTCTGTTTCATTATGATGCATTTGCTATGTGGAGTCTCAAGTCTCCGTGAGTTAATTTTGATAGTCTACTAAAATTAATTGAAACAAATGGGCCTCTTAAAAAATGACAGTGTCGTTTGCATTCATTGGGAAGCGCTGTGTTGTCAGTCATGTAAGCTCTAAGCACACATGATTTACTGGGCTGACCACTCGTATGGTCTTTCAAAGGCCTGTAGTTCACTGTGTTTACTGTGCCACTATCCGGGGCTGTACGGGCCCGTGTACGTTTTAATAGTTTGTTCAGTGTACGCTATATTTAGAGAGAGCATAGATAAGTTTCAGTTCAGTTCCCCGTCAGAAAGGAGAAGGAAAGGGCTGTCTGACGGCGAGATAAAGCATTGAAAATACAGGAACAGTAATTGGCTGTAAGGAGAATGCTGACTTATGCAGTGCTGTATTTTTTTTCAGAGGCCACTAAATTATTCTTTGTTGTATTCTTTAATACGGCTGTTCCTTCTCCCCATCCTCGGAAGTCCGCAACCTGGGTGTCATCCTGGACCCAACACTATCATTCCAGTCTCATATCAGGTTCATCACCAAATCCGCCTTCTTCCACCTCAAAAACATCTCACGTCTCCAGCAATCACTCTCTGACTCTGTGGCAGAAACCCTCATCCACGCTTTCGTCACCTCCCGTTTGGACTACTGCAATGGAGTTCTGTCCGGGGTTCCCAGCAAAGCCCTGGACAGGCTCCAGTATGTGCAAAACTCGGCTGCCAGGGTTCTCACCCGCACCAAGCCCTGGCAGCACATCACCCCCACCCTCATCCACCTCCACTGGCTCCCGGTCAAGTCCCGCATCACCTACAAAATCCTCCTCCTCACCTATAAATCCCTCAACGCCCTGGCTCCTCAGTATTTATCTGACCTCCTCCACCCTTACACACAGCCCCGGAACCTTAGATCCTCAGGCACGGGTCAGCTCTCCATCCCTCACACAAGAATGCGAACTTTTGGGGACAGAGCCTTCAGTGTGACAGCCCCCACACTTTGGAACTCTCTCCCCATAGAGCTCCGCAACGCACCATCTCTGGACACCTTCAAAAGACTCCTCAAAACCCACCTCTTCACCAAGGCCTATGGCCTCTAGCTACTGTTACATTTGTTGTGTTTATTTATGTCTTTGTTAAGCGTCCTTGGGTTTCATGAAAGGCGCTATATAAATCCAAGCTATTATTATTATTATTATTATTGATTAAATCCAAAGTGGCAGAAACGAGAAAACTTCCTGCACCTTAGGCCTCCCAATGTTAGATCATTTTATGAATATTGTAAACTAAAAATCTGGCCGGATCACCTTTAATGAGAAAATCATATGCAGATTAATCAATGATGAAAATAATCGTCAGTTGCAGCCCTACAATGAAAATCCAATTTGGTGTTAATTTTGTCAAACATTTGCGATCATTGCACATTAATGCATTTGGACAGATGAATCAGTTTATTGTATGTCTTTTTTATGATGTCCAAGTTTCTGCCTGCATATTCATTTATTTAATACAAGCTACTGTAATACTGAGTCTTGCCTTTTTTAGCACTTTTAACCCAAGCTTCCCCCACACACGCAAGCTCCATTCAGCGTGTACACAGAGCTCAAAAACAACTCAATAGTTCTCCCTCTTGTTTTGCAGTTTTTGAAAGATACATGCAGTAGTACAGGGTAACATTTGGTACGGTACAGTGGGAGGAGGCAACAGGGGACCTGCTGGCAGAAACTAGAACTGGATTTAAACTCCCACATGAATGACATCAGCTTTCCAAATGCACGCTTTCATCAAATTTTCAACTGTGCCAGTTATGGAACAAACTAGTCAAAACTTGTTTTTCCAAAACTTGTTTTTCTACAAGAATAGAGCCCACACGGGTTACACATCTGCTGTAAACAACAACACTAAGCAGTTGTCTCTTGTCGGGTTATAGAGTGATAATTGTGTACACCGTATGCAGGGGGACGGAGTATTGTTCTGACAGCCTCTTATTCCCAAACCCCAAATGTCCAAAAACGGTCCCATGGGAGCATTGGAACTTCCCGGTTGTATTATTTTTTCCTACTATGGCGAAGGCCTGACCCCTCTTCTCTGCCTCTGATTGGCTAATACTCCTTGCCTTGGTTGGTTGGGTTGGTTAGGTTTAGGCACGAGGAGTGAGATTGGTTAGGGTTAGAGTAGGGTAGGGTTTGGGATAAAGTGGATATTTTTACCAACCAAAATGGTGACCTATTCCTTTAAAGCTGAAGTAAGTGAGATTGGAGCAAATATGATTAAAAAAAGTTATTTTTCAGTCACTATATCGTGACAGTAGTACATGTAACAGGTAACCTGAAATAAATCATGTTTCTCTGTGTCCTCCGGTGATCCTAACGGTATCTGCAAGATTTCACAGACCGGAGGAAAACAAGCAATCAGAGCTGATCTGAGGTCTGCTGTCCATCTGCTGTCTATGAGAGCCAGCTGTCAATCACCTGTGAACTCCGACCAAACGGTCAAACTAGGCAGCGCTGATCAAATATGAATCAATATTATGTCACTGTAATGCCTATTTCTCGCCTCAAATGTTTTCAGAATAATCTTGTAGTGTACGGTTTAGCTGTAAAATGAGAAGGTTTTGCAGCCATTGTTAAATCTGTTGAAGGAACGCCAAGTTCTGGTCACATGACCAGATCACAGCCGATTGGAATGCTCTCTCTCTCTGAAATGACCTGTGATTGGTCAAAGTCTCCCGTCATGGGATTTTTTAAAGCCTGAAAACAGAGCCATGATGAGGTCTAGTTATCTCTTAACACTTTAATTACAATATGCTGAAAGGTTATTATGGAATTTTTCCCCAATGATGCCAAAAATATACTGCCTACTGCCACTTTAATTAGTCCTTGAAAGACCTACAGTACCAGACTCTCTGCTCAGGACATATTAACAATGCCAACCAATTGTAATTGCATTTGCAGCTGGCCCCATGTGGTAATAAAACATAATATATATTCACAATTAAAATAATTCAAATGTGCAAATATAAAGGTCAACATGCACAATAGCCATATTGCTGCAGCGTCGTCTGCGAGCTGGTAAAGTGTAACATTTTTATCCAGTTTGGAGCTGGAAGTGTTTGCTCTGCAGAAACCCAAGTAGCTCTCTGCTGCAAAGAATAGATGTTACCTCAGTGCGTTAAAATGCACTTTAGGGTGACATAACAAATAATGCGTCTGGGCACCAGAAGTGCAATTGATTGCAGGTAAAAAAAAACACACAGATATGATGTCAGTGGGGGAATCAAAGCCCAGCCTGCTGCAAATGGAGCCTCTGTGCCAGTGACCTCACAGGAAGTCGATGTTAAAACTCTGGTTGATTGTCTTGTTCCTGTGCTCCATGAATGGAAAATGTGGAAAAGCATTTTAATCCATATTATTATCCCTAATCACATGGTAAAAGAGATCCTATTTTTAGCACAGGAACAAAGAGTTTGAACAGTACAAAGCTGACTCTGCCATTATTTAAGGAAGAGGTCTTGTTACGTGTTTTATTCAGGCTATTTGGGGAGAAAAGTTGAATCTCAAATGCTCATATTTTCCTTTTTCTTCCCTGCTGTTCTGTTATATGCAAGGGATAATACAATATAAATAGAACCACTTCAAATTCCCAAAAGACATAAATAGACTGGTGTTTTATATAAAGGCTTTGTTCTTGTCCATGTGTCATAATCATTTTTTTTTTAAATTGTTATATATCCAAATACTTGCAGGAGTATTTGTTTAAAATGGAGTCAATTAAACCAGAAGCAGTTTTAATAAAAAAGTATTTGAGTTAACTACTATGTGTCCCTCGTGCTTTTCAAGCTGGATAATTTTTTTTCCCTCAAAGAAGCGGCAGAGCTCCCGTTGCGATATCTCTTGCCAAGAAACCAGACAGGCAAAGCAAATAGCTCGGTGCAGCGTGGCTCCCACCCCTGGGCCTGGCGGGATGACTTCGTCTGTCATGGCCTTGTGAAGAGTATGCCGGTGGCTGTCCTTCTGCCCTGACAGACTAACGCACCGGGCACCTGTCCACACTGCTACATGCCTCACTAGATGCTTTAACTATAAAACTCTTCATCATCTGTGGCTTCCCATGACGATGCAATGAGAATATCACAGCAGGTTTCCCCCTTCTCTTTCTGTATCACTTCTCTCGACATCCAAAAGCTTCGCCTCGTGAAGTCCAATCATTTTCAGATAAACTAATCTGTCCTTCCAGATCCTGTCCTCCACCCCCGTCGTGGCTGTGCTATCAGATCCTGGGGGATCGATGGGCTGCCGGTAAGAAGACTCTCGCTTCGCCCTCAGTGAACCGAGCACTAATTATCAATTCAACCCAGTGTCAGAGAGCGGCAGTGAGCACTTCATTAGACGGTCTCCTGCTATTTTTAATGGGACCTCTACCTGGCACAAATGGAAGCCAGATCTTTTGCAACAGGAGTGTGTGTTGGAAAGGCACAGTGCCACGTTTCACGTAGAGTAAATAATGTGTGACTCTCTCCAATAAGCTCCATCACAGATTGACATGGTACAGACTGGTGCTCTAAAAAGCATATTTTAACAGGGAGTTAACAGGAATTGTGAAAGCGAGGCACAATATAATGAGCACAGTGTTTACACGCTGCAGCAGCAGGGTGCCTGACCTTGCGATATCACTCCAGAATCGCAGGGATCAAAACAAAAAAATCCATCTCGTCAGGCTTCAGGTAATGCGTTTGTGTCCGAACCGTGGTGCTACGGACCAATCGGCGTCCTCTGAGGAGCTATTCTAGCTGCTACGGCCGTGGTTTAGGTGTGTTAGACGACACAGAGAGGCGACTCGTTCTAAACAACAATGGCGGCTCCTGAAGAGGTTAGCGTATAGATGCTGCAGTAGCATCAGTTCTATCATAACCTGGAGACGATTTCTTCATTAAAGAAGAGCAAAGAACGACGCCGAAGGCTTTTCAACGTGGAAAACATGTTTTCTCTCTTCTCCCGACTGGCTTTGGCAAAACTTTGATTGACAGATGGTTCATCTAATCACCTGCCAAGTATGTTTTGAAAGTGCCTGCCCTTTTCCAGTTTCCAATGACGGCTTCTCAGATGTTTTCTGTGTAACAAACCACCACTGGTGCATGAGACAAAGTAACAGACAGTTAGGCAAATATGTGTTTGACAATTCATCACTGAATAGTATTTGCAAAGTGTGTTCAATATTAAATCTACCCACCCCTCTCTCTCTCTATGTAGCCACTCACGTATATGACAAGGGGACGTGAGGAAGGGTAAGGTGAATGATTATTGAAACACACTGTGAGTGTGGCGTTTATGCTCTTTAATATAGTGCCTCCTAATAAATTGAAGGAAAAAGCTGGCTGCCATGTTGGATTGACAGCAGAGGACCCGCAGCACCTGAGGAGACATCATCTACCACTTCAATGACTTTATTATTATCTTTTCTTTTTCTTTTTCTCTCTCCTCAGAGTCGGAAACACGCCAATAAAGTGCGGCTGTATTACATGCTACATCCTGTGGATGGAGGCTGCCCTGCCAAGAAGCTCAGAACAGACAACGTGAGTCCTCCCGTGTGAATTTTTATCTATCTTCCTGTTCCGCAGTGTTTTCCCCCATGGTGTCAGTAATCACTGAGAAACATGCACATATCAGTCCACAGCTGGCCGGTCTCATATGGAAACCTTTATTGTTAATGGATTTTCCTCTTCTCCCCCCCACCACCCTCCCTTCCCTCTGTCAGAATAGCTGACAGATAAAACGGCGATGCCACATTTTTAGACCACTGAACAATGTGACAGTGGCGTCGCTGCGGTCGGATGCTAAGGGATGCCAACCGTTCATTAAATACAAGGACACATTGTGAGGTATCCGGCCCTCCCAGCCCTCTACACGTCATGTAAATTGGAAGTACATGACGTGTTTGACAGACGCAATTATGTGGCCTGTCACTCCCTGCTCCATAAGTGTTTGGCTGGTGATGTGTGTTGTTTGGTAAGCGTAGCCTTTTTACCACTTTACATAACTTCTGTTCCTCTCTATGCCTCCATCGGGGGGAAGACCAAACAACGTTTTTGTTTTTTTTTACATCCACTTTGCAAGCTCTGCCCCGGCTCAGATAAGCATGGCGGTGTTGAGATTTCATGGTGCATGTTGAGATGTGATGTCAGTTGTCACAGTGAAAGTAGGCAGTGGAGTTTAATGTTGGCATGGTGTGGTGGAGGAGGTGAGGAGAGGCTGGTAGAGGAGGGACTCTGCGTTGATTACTTGGAGTTTGCACAGTTATCAGTCTGGAGTCTGAGCTTCTGAACCGCTGCTTCCGCTCATCATCCAGTCTTCTATTCTGTTCCTGTTTCACTAACCCATCCCTCTATACTCTGCCTCTTTCTTTTTTTGTTCTCATCTCCTCGTCTGCCCTCCGTCTCCCCCGTCACACGCCTCTGCTCATCTGTTTTCCCGCCATTTCCTTTCCTCTTCATTTCCTCTATGTCCCTTTCTCACTCTCTATCCTTTCCCTTCCTCTGCTTTGCTCTCCTTTCCTTCTTCTTTTCTTTTTCTGTCCTCTACATTCGTCTCTTGTTCCACTTTTTTGTCCTTTTCTTTCCTCCACTTGTATATGATTTAATTTCCTCTGCTTTTCTTTCATTTCCTTTCTATTACTTTCCTTTCTTTTTCTTTTCCACTACTTCTGTATCTTTTCCTTTCCTATCCTTTCTTATCCTATCCTTTTTACAGTATTTCCAGTACTTTATTTTCCCTCTCTCTGTTTCTCTATTCTCCTCCATACCCATTTCCATTATTCTCCCTTTATATTGTTTTTGCCGTCCCTTTCGTTCTCGGTTCCTTTCATCTCCTCTCACCTCATCTTCTCTTTCACTCTTTTTTTCTGCTTCCCATTGCTAATCCTCGTCTCTCCTAAAAACCCATTCTCCTCTTCTTTTCTCTTTTCTCATCCTCCCTGCCTGCATCCCGCATTACCTCCTTTTATTTTCATTCATCATATTTTTCCAACCTTCCCCCTTCTATATTTCTGTTATCTTTCTCTTCCTTGCCTCACTTTTTTCACCTTTCCTGTACATTTCCCACCTTTTATCTTTGTTGCTCTATACTCCCCTCTCCTCTTTTTTCCTTCCTCACATTTCTATAAAAGGTCTTTCTGTGACTGTTTCTTTGATTGGAGTTTTTTGTAATCTCTGTGACACGGGAGTCTTGTACTCGTATCTCCTGTCAGCGTTCTGTTGAAGCTTTTATCACTGAACCCATTCAGGATGTAGGAATATGGACGTCTCACCTCATCATTCTTTTAATCTCCTTGTGCTTCCCATTAGCTTCTTGTCAGGCAGCAGAGGTACAACATACTGTTTGATACACAGTGACATATACCAAATTATTTTTTCATGAATTATATTAATAATATTGAATAGGCAACAATATTACAGTAATTGCGGATGTAAAAACAACCCTCGGCATTTGGGACATGTAACCAACCTCAATTTTTTTGGACAAGGCTTTTTATTAGAAACTGTTTAAAGCAAATGTAACAATTCCTCCATGTTTATCATCACTCTGCTGCTCGTAGTTTATCTTCTCTAACAGAAGTCTGTTTTCACTCACTTAATATGTTTGCCACGAAGCTAACGGCAGTGAAACTCAACTATCCCTGCACATGATTCACATTCTTCTAGTGGTTCAGTGGTCTCAATCCCCCTTTTTCCTGTCAGGCTTTTAATATGAAAATATGCTGAAAGTTGTGACAGTAGCGATTGCAAAAAAAATAAATGAATAAAAGAAATAAGAAGACTCTTAAAGACCCTTTAACCCCCTGAGATCCGTGGGATTGCGGTTCAGTTTTAGGGCTAGAGTGAAGACACAGATATCATATGAAACTAGAAAACAGAGCAGCAAATTCATCTTCAGGTTCCCAGCTTTCGGATGATGTACACCACTTCTATGTGACATCTACTGTTGACCTGCTATCTCCTCCTAAAGACCCCCTGCACCCCTCTAAAAAAGACTAATACGGCTCTATTGTGGGTCTCAGAGGGTTAAGTAAAATTAGTAATATCACATTGTAAAACTACTCTGTTACAAATAACACCTGTATTCAGAATTGTACTTTAATGGGGTTCTCCGGTTCTCTATTACGTTTCCATTAAGTTAAGGGAAAATCAAAGCAGCAGAGGCCTAGATATCCTGACCTTTAGTATCTAGTATGGGTCAAGCACCAAAAACACTGGCTCTTAAAATTCCCATAATGCAACTCAGTAGTGTCTTTCTTGACATCATTGGGTTATTTATTCAAACATTGGAGGGCCCACAGTGGCCCTGAGTAGTCAACTATTCAACGATTCGATCTGAGGAGCCTGATTCTACTGCCACTCTTACGGTTGAATCGTCACAGTGGTGGGAAAATGTGGTTACGAAACAAAGGATCATTCCCATTGGGGCTACATGGGGGTACTGAATGTCTGATTTTACATCAAATTGATTGGCTTCTACCAATAAATCATGATATATAGCCTATTTTGGTATAAATATCAGCCTATTAATAATGCTGTTGATGAAAATGTGAAAATTACTCTTGCAGCAGTGATGCCTCTTGCAGACACCAGGAGAACAGCATGTATTAGCCCCACAGGGCAAACATGAGAAATTGGCTCAATCTGGTGGAAAATAGTAAAAAGTCCAGTGCTGAAGCCAGGGCTCTACATCAAAGCCTGACATGATAGAACACATGATTTGATTCTGTAATGGTCGTGGGATCAAACAGTGGTTTTAATGGTTTCAATGGGGTCATTTTGGTCCTTAAGGGTCTGAGTGTCTGTATTTTAGCTGCACAGTTTATTATAGACTTATTATAGGAGCTGAGGTTCAACTTATAAAATGGATGCAATATGCATTAAAGTGGAAGTAGGCAGTATATTTTTGGCATCATTGGGCAAAAAAATCCATAATAACATTTCAGCATATTGTAAGAGCATATTCTGAGAGTAAACTATACTTCTGCACCTCCTCATGGCGCTGTTTCAGGCTTTAAAATATCTAGCCTGTGACGGGAGACAATCACAGGTCAGTTCAGAGAGAGAGCATTCCTATTGGCTGTGCTCCGGTCATGTGACCGGTACTTGGCGTTCCTTCAAGCCATCTCAACCTGATCTCAACATGGCTGCTGGGTCACAAACTTTCTGATTTTATAGCTAAACAGTACACTACAAGATGATTCTGAAAACATTTGAGGCGAGAAATAGGCATTACAGTAACAGAATATTGATTCATATTTGATCAGCGCTGCCTAGTTTGACCGTTTGGTCGGAGTTCGCAAGTGATTGACATCCGGCTCCTATCATTGGTTTATTATAATTGATGAATAATTGCTTAAATGCAGCATGTTAATGTTTCTGAGGTGAACCCAGTCAAATGCCAAACTAAAAAAAGTAAAAAGTATTCTGAAATGTAGGGAAGTAAAAGCCTAGAATAGTATAGAATACTCAAAATGAGGTAAGTGTACAACTTTCCACCAGTGCAGCAGCCAAACCATCATGGGACATTAAACTCCACAGTAAATGTTGATAGTAAAACATATTCATGCAGAATCATTCAGAACCTGGCAAAGTGCCTGAGGTAAGAAGCAGCTGTATATGTTGTATATTTCCTCTGTGGCGTATATGATAATAGAGCCAGAACTGCTCTCAGTATCAGAGCTGTTTGTATTCAGTGTAACGCTGTCAGGTAGAATGGGAGTCTGCGTTGTATACCGGCTGTGTTAACAGGGACTGCAGGGAAATTGGTTTCAGCTGTTTTCCCAGAATCCCCGTCCATCCGGCAGCATCACTGAGCAGACGTGTCCACGGGAAAAAGGGCTCCGGTCGAGTGTTTCATGCTAGTTCATGTGAGCTGACCTTGATGGCTTGTGTCATCTGAAGGCCTCGGTGTGGGGGGGAGGGTTGATCTCAGTGTTTCTGTGCCAGTCTGTGATGTAAAGGTCTGGGAGCTGCTTTCATCTTCTCAGGAAAAAGCTCTGGAAGAGTATAAAGAAATCATACTTTAAAGGTTTGTGCAGTCGGCTTCTCAGCGTAAACCATTTCAGGTGCAGTGATGAGTTGTAGTAACACATTATAGAAGACCTGTCTGTGATCTCTCTTTGTCTGATTAAGGACTTCTCATGCATGATTATATGGCTGCACAATAAATGCAGAAATGTTAATATCCAACATCGAATAATGAGTTTTAATATTGATTATGGTCATTATCAATTAAAGGGTCAGTGTGTAGCATTTAGGGGGATATATTGGCAGAAATGGAATATAATATTATATGTTTTCTTTAGTGTATAATCAGCTGAAAATATGAATTGTGTTTCCGTTAGCTTAGAATGAGCCGTTTATATCTACATATGGAGTGGGTCCTCTACACGGAGCCGGCCGCCATGTTTCTACAGTAAGCCCAGAATGGAAAAACCAAACAATGCCTATTGATAGGGTCATTGGCATTTTCACGTTTTTGTGTCGGCTACCGTAGCTCTCCTACACGCTTGGCACAGTTGTTTGCAATCTGCAAACTCACCGCTCAATGCTGCCAAATCCTACTTTACTGCTCCTTTAATTGTGTTGCAGGTGACTCATGAATATAACCTGACTCAGGGGTAAGGAGATCTCGGTTGTGCCTTTCACACATGGGACATGTTTCCCAAATTGTCCTTGACGGATGAATTAAAGAGTCAAGGAAAACACAGCTAATAGGATTAAGTCAATGACCATAAAGTCTGTGAGCCTATTCAATAAATCAGTGCGTATTGAATTTGCCTCAGGATGTTTTGTCTCAGATGATTTGTCAGCGCACATATCCCAGGATAAAGTTTGCCACAGCTAGAGCCAACAAAGCACAGGGCTATTTTAATAATACTACGAACCGAGGGACTGCTTTGTGTATCCAGGGAGCCGCACGTATTAAAACGACAATAAAAGAGAAGCTCATTAAATATAAAAGCCTTGTGCCTAACAACATTAAATTCAATGCAAAATGCTGCAACTTCAAGATTTCTCTCCGGGCTGTTTTACATGTTTGGCTCAGTTCTATCAAAAAAAAAAAAAAGTTTACTTCTGTGACTGCAGTGCTAAACAGTAAAATGTCTTTATTAGGCGCCCATCAAACACAACAATCAGCCACACTACTTTCCATGCGACACCCATTGTTGGCAGTGAGTGTATTGCTTGTAACGAGATGACATCCACCAGAACAGCGAGCATCAAATCTGCCCGTAGAGACACGCTCCCATCTGCGTTTCACAAATCAGCTGCCGACTTCAGCTCGATAACAGGCCCATGGACCTCTAGTAGTATGGGGACTGAACAATCTATGAGTCATTCAGAATGCAGAGTGAGAGCCAAGGGAGGGATCTGTAGCTGATAGAACAGCTCCTCCGAGCCTCAAATTAAATCAACCCTGGGGTTAATATGTGTTCAGGAGAGACAGACTGCTCCTGTTTCATTGGGAGAGAGGGGGATGATGGGGGGGTGCATGCATGGGGTTTGTGAGGTTGGGGGTTTACTATCCTTCACTGCTGAGCTGCTCTGAGAGTTCACTGTTTGCCGTGTTATTATATGTTATATATATATATATATATATGGATAATGTAGATGAGTTTTACACCCAATATTTCACGTCGCATGCATTAACATTTGAAAAGACAGAGGCCACGGAGCAGTCAAATAAGAGGGTAAATTATTACTTCAGTAGTGGATTTTAAATATACCATATTTAACAGAAAGTGGGTCAGTCATGGAGGGACATAATTTGCTCTACTGGTGGCTGCTATTAAATTTGCTTTGGATTGAATAGAGTTGAAAAGTTGGAGAAGTTTCAGGCAGTTTCAGAAGTAAAGGTCCCTTTCATTTTCTGCATAGTTGGAGAAAAGAATGAAACTCTCGATTGAATCATCAGCACAAAAAGATGAACAAAGGTGCAGAGATGGATACCATATTTAGCAAAAATCGTTGTCTTTTTATTGCACCTAGAGCACTATTTTGCATACAATAAACCAGGAAAGGAATTTGGACGATTCTGCAAAACCCCCAGATTGTATTTTTAAATTTTTTAGCCATGGCTGGTTTTCACTTTTTTGGAATGCAATGACATTTTGTACAGACATTTGTGGTCCCCAGAGGATGAATCGCACTGACTCTGCTGATCCTCTGACCTTTCATCTAGCACTACCAGCAGGTTGACATTTATGGTTTTGGGTGATATATATCTCATCAACTATTGGATGGACTGCCATGAAATTTGGTGTAAACATTCATGTCCCCTTCAGGATAAACTGTGATTCATTTTGAGGTCACCTGACTTTTCATGTAGCTCCATCATCATCATCATCTGCACCAGCAAAACTGATGGCCTTCCCATCAGCCTCAGCTGTACTTTCTGTTTATTGTTAATGAGCAAATGTTAGCATTCTAACATGCAAACCGTGCTTGTGAAAATGGTAAAACCTGCGTAAACGCACAATATATGTCATTTCCTGCCGCTAGGGGTCTCAATCAAAACAATAACAAAAGACAGAGTTTGGTGATGTTTTGACGTAGCGTGGGATCATGGGAGTTGTTGTCTTCATTGCAGTCAGCTTAGTCTGCGATTAGGATTCCTTCACTGTTCATCGTTGAGGAGGTGCCGACCATGAACCACTGTGTCCCCAGTTTGCTTTCAGTTGGGGACCTTCGTTGCCGTTCCTCATCTTTCTCTCCCATCTCTTTCTATTGTCTGTCCATTGTCTGCTAACTAATAAAGGCCTTTCTTTCCGAAATGTTTGCACATTACTGTACAATTCGAGTTAGAGAGCAGAGAGCAGCCTTTCTACACAACACAAGGTCCACAGACTTGGAAAAAAAAACCTATATTAACTTTCCTGCTAAAGTGTCCAATTTACTTACGAACATGAACACGTGTCCTGTTCTGCACCTTAGCTCGTTGAACGAGCGACCTAACAGACATTCAGCAGGGAAAAATGTGCTGTCAACGTCAGTTTGCAAGCTAGATGGCTAATTAGCTGCTCAGTTGCAGCCCATTAAACAACATAAACATACCTGTGAACGTCACTCGGGTCCGGTTAAATGCTGGTGCCCATTACAAGTGGACTACAGCGCTAGTTTGTTTACTTTGTCTTTCATTCTCTACTGGGTAACACTGGCACTCTTTGTCTTCCTTTTAATAAAAATTAAAGGTCCCATATTATAAAAAAAGTGAGATTTTCATGTTTTTTTATTTTAAAGCAGCCTTAAGTCCTATATAAATACTTTGAAAGTATCGAAACACTCAATCCACAGGGAAATACACACAGCCCGTATTCAGAAACTCTGCATTTGAAACAAGCTGTCAGGATTTCTGCCCATTTGTGATCTCACAAATATACAATATTTAGACCCTTGACACATTTTTAAACGTAAACATTCCAAATGTGTCCCAGTTTATTTCCTGTTGTAGTGTATGTGAATGTCATCAGCTGACAGGAAGTACACATGGACCCAAGCTGTTGCCTAGCAACGCAATTATGTTGCAATTCCGTCAAAATGCGCTAAAACAGAGCGTTTCAGACAGAGAGTTAATACAGGCATATTCAGGCTGACAGTATGAGGAAAATAAAGTTGTTTTTTTAACATTACAGCAGGTAAACATGTTCTATTAGAAACACAAAATACAAGTATGAACCTGAAAATTTGCATAATATGGGACCTTTAACAACACATTCAAAATAACACACTGACATCACAGAAAGGATGACTTAATGGTATTTCAACTGGACTTTAAACTGTACATTGACTGTGGTTTGGCTTTTGAAGCTGGATGACAAAATTTGCGATCAAACCAGGACGAGCCTCACACATCGTTTCATCTTTGTTTTTTAAAGTGTCACAATAGATCTGCGTTGGGTCTGCAGTCTGACCTTAGGCTCTTGGTAAAAGGGCACATTGCCTTGATGGGAGAGGGCTCCACTTAAACTACACAGATGTGATGCGACCAGGCTGCGCTTATAAGGTGGCACCGTCTAAAAATACACTGAGCAGCACCGCCTCCAGAGACCGGGGAGTGTGTACGGCCTGGCATGGCCCCGGCGTCTGGACCTGGTTGAGCTGATGGCATCTGACAACTGTACACGCTGCTGGTCATGCTAGTCGCTGTGATAACCTGCTCTCATGCAAGGAAGGAAGCGTCAGTCAAGTAGTAGTTCTCAGGGATTTTTGATGGTAAAATAGCATGTTTTGGAATATGGACTCTGATTTTTTGGACCAATCCGATTAGGTTTTGACATACAGTAGATGATGTTGTAATAATATTCAGATATGCAAACGCTGCTGAACAGAATTTCTTTCAGGTGATATTTTGCTAAAAAAAAAAAAAAATCAAAACTGGGAGACAAAAACAATGAGTAAACATAAACCTGTATGGAGGTTTTCCTGTTCAGCGTCTGTGGTTTTCACTCTACTGAGGGGTTTCTAATTTGTTATTGCAGCTCGTTCAGTCTTCTGTTCAAATGTTTAGACAGCAGCTGAATTTCCTTCTAAGCATTTTTATGCAAACTATGAGATATCAGATTTGGATAGCTGTATGAGCTAAATGTCCTCAGTATGCAAAAAAAAAAATCTTTCGGTGAAGGCAGAAATGCTTTTTGTCGACAACAGTGCTGGAAATGCATTTGTGACTTTGTATATTATACATGTACCGAAATGATGAGTCTGTGAATCGATAAGTCGTTGGAAAGAAAAATGATCTGACAATTTTTATATACTGCAAGTCATTCCAGACATTTGCTGATTACAGCCTCTCTGACTGCTGCTTTTCTCCATTTAATATCATAGTAAATTGAACACCTTTGGATTTTTTGACAGACAAAATACGATTTTCCAAGACATTACGTTGGGCTTTGGAGATGATTGTCGAGAAATCTTGCGATGATCATTTAGAAGGATTGGGTTTGATCAAAGATTTATACGTGACATTTTTCAAAAGTGCTTTGGTAACACATGCATTAGGCTTAATAGAATATTTTATACGCAAGAATGTTCTAAACAACAATGGCGGCTCCTGAAGAGGTTAGCGTATATGCTGCAGTAGCATCAGTTCTATCACAACTGGAGAGGATTTCTACATTGAAAGAAGAGCAAAGAACGACACTGAAGGCTTTTTTAGATGGAAAATATGTTTTTCTCTCTTCTCCTGACTGTCTTCGGCAAGAGTTTGATTGACAGATAGTTCATCCAATCACATGCCAAGTATTTAAATGAATGCCTGTACCAAATTTAATGACATTCCCTGCAGTATCATTTAAGACGTTTCACTTATAATGTCAAACTCGTGGTCGTGCTTGAGGAAAAGCCAGAGGATGTAGGCTACATCGTCAGGAACCCTGAATTTGTACCAAATTTAATGTCAATCCATCAAGTAGATGTTGAGATATTTCACAGGATAAGTGAAAACTTCACCAAAGTCATTAGGATTCATCCTTTAGGGACTATAAATGACTGCACAACATTTCATGGTAATCCATTCAGTAGTTTCTGAGATATTTCAGTCTGGACCAAAGTTGTAGAACAATGCTACTAGAGTGGGCAAATTGAACCTAGCTAAACCATTTTCAGCTACCGAAAGTGAACACTCCAGTATCACACCTGAACCTTTTTAATCTTATGCCTAAACCTTCCCGTGTGGCAGGACAATTGCAGCCCCATAACCCTCGAGGGATCCATGATTTCTGCACCAGTCTCTGATCAGTGAGAATATTTCCTAAATACAAAATGTCTTTGCATTATGTTGCGCTTGCTTATCAATACATAATATAGTACTTTGTCAAGCAGGAGTAGTAGTCATTATACATGTTCACTTGTGCAGACTTGTACAGTTGGTTGGCTGGTTTGGGTGTGTCCCTGTCAGTTTATTCAGCTGACAGTTTCTATTAAATCAGGCCGGCAGCGTCGCCGGCGGATCCTTGTTCAGAGACGGAGCAGTCGTGCTGGAGATGGCACAGGTGTCCCGCGCTGCCTTGACTGGACAAGAAGTGACTGCAGTCTTATGCTTCATTGCTTCAACCTCTCCTGGAGCAATATCCAACAGATTGCACAGTTGGCGCACACACATATTTATAGCAAGTATACACATTTCTTATAGCATATATGCACACAAAATCTGTATTACGGAAGAGAACACCAGGGATGGAAAAAAGGAGGTTTAAGTTCACTGTGGGATCACATGCTGAAATTAGAAGTCTGTTCTACAACAGGAGTTACGGCTTAAATACTGAAATACTTAAAATAAAGAAACATATGGAGATTAATTTATCATTGTGAGAAAATATATGGTGGTGTCACTGTGAAAACTACAAATTATAGTAACTGCTTATACCCAATACCCATATTTTGAGAACAAATGTACATGTTTGAGAAGAGTAGAATCAAGGACATGAATTGGTACATGCATGTCAGATAAAGAAACAAACAAAAAAGTGAAACCAAATTTTAAACAAAATAGGATGTATAACATGACAAAAAAAACGTCACATTAGACTGGTTGACAGATGACTGTACCGTGTAGAGAGTATCCAGCCACGCTATCCACTACTCAGACTCGCCCATAATGTATGTGCAGCATGTGTATAATTTGCATATTTGCATTACCGCTTGTTCACCTCAGTTAAACAGCAGATGGAGGTACCACATGTGCAAAACAGAGTGTTATGCCAGGTTGCTCCACATAATGTAAAGAACAAACAAAGATATGCACAGCTATACAAGTGCAATTACCTCTGTTTACATTATATCTATTTTTATATTTTATACTTCTAGTGTAACACTTCTGTTTATATTTATTTATTACATTTACTTTACCTGTTATAATTGCTTTATAACTGTGTGTGTTTTACCTGTTAAATGTTATATCTGCCTCGTTTAGTCTTGTCAAGTATTCGTTTTAAAGCACTGACCAGAAGTGGCAACTGTGAATCTCGTTGTATTTAATACAATGACAATAAAGCTTTCTATTCTATTCTATTCTATTACGAACCAAAAGAGGGAAAAAAAGGAAAACCAGATTGAAACAACAATGACACCTGTATTGTGTTGCTTCATGAACAGTTTCTATGCATGAAGAATAATTGGCCATATGGTATTAGCTGTACAGTTTTGATGGCGGGGACACACATTACAATTGTTCAGCCAATTATAAATATGATTTGGTTGTGAATATTGATTGGAACAGAGTATGTTGCAGTCTGGTCCAGGTGACAGTCAGTAGTTGAAACTATACAGTTAGTGATGTCCAAAGATTGTAATCATTTGGCTTCTGATCCAGTTGTCAGTCTCATTCATTGTCACAAAAAATTAGGTTACGTAAGAAAGTCTGCTAAGGGTGGTTGTTATTTATTCACGGTGGTTACGTTGTTCCATGATGTTTTTTACGTTATTTTAACACAAACCATGATGTTTTTTCTAACCTCAACCACGTAGTTTTGTTGCCCAACCAAACGTTTCACAACGTTAACCACGTGGTATCGTGCGTTTCTGCAAGTGTGACACAAGGCCGATATGAAACATATTTACGAAACAAATTTTTGGTTCAGAAACGTCCACATTCAACGTAGAAACGTACAATGCCAACAGTTTTTTCTTGCGACTGGGTTGATTCTGCCGCATGTTGGCCTTTTGAGTTTTCTCTATAAGCTCTTAAATGTGTTTGCTTACATGCTTTGATGCAGTGTTTTTAGCCACTTTTGCATGGAAACAATACTCTAAAGCTCATCTGTATTGTGTGATACATCAAAAAAACAAGCAGTTAAATATCACTTTAAGGCTCAGCACTATCAGATAAATGCACATAGACTCTATAATACACAAAGCTGAATAAACATAGGCACCTCAGATATTACATCAAATATTTCCCGCAAACTGAAGTGTCAATCTCCGTCTGTTTGAAAAATGAACTGAGGAGAGGACGATGCCCTGTAACTGTATTTAGCAGCTCCCTGGACTCCATGCTTCCATTTCTCTTTCCAAAATTGCTTCACATTGTAAATGTCCTCTGAGCTTCTTTGCAGTGGATGAATGTGAATTGCTGCTCTGAGAAGAAGGTGAGCCATTATTTCCAGTAAAGGGCTGTGATTTAGCAGAAAGCTTGCACAAAGCAGAGCCCAGCAGGGTGAAGGCAGGAGCCCAGAGAAACAGTCCAGATAATGAATTATTTGAAAAACAGGAACCTCCAAAAAGGAAATAAACAATGGCTATAAAAAGAAATCTATATATAAAGAAAGCCATTTCCAGCTACGGGAAGGCATGAGAGATCTGACAATGTTGTACCACCTCGATTAGACTGGAGCTGCTTGACATGCCCACTCATTCCTCCTGTGTAAAGTTTGAATCATCAGAGTAATCATAATATTCCACATTCGCTTGCTTTCATAGACCTTTTCAAGAGAGTATAGGAGGGATGAACAGCTGAAGAAGCAGGTTTGGAACTCAAATCTCAAATCAGCTCAACGAATGTGTCAGAAGAAGCAATTTAACAGGAAATGCTTCTAAAAGTTGTATTCGGAAATGCCACCAGTTTTTACCCATTAGCCATCAGACATGCTGCTCAACTTTGCAACCTTCTCACAGCAAGACGTACAAGTGAAAGACGTTTGAACGTTTGAAAAGTGTTTGGGCTCCACTGAGCATGTGTAGCAGGCCGGGTGGTCTGTGATGTTTTCCACCGAAGGATTCTAAAAGAACCCCTGTTGCTCAATACAAAGGTTTGGGTTTCAGTTGATGTGATTTAGAGAATAGTGAACTCTTCTCCCGCAGCCCCAATGGGGGATTTTGTCTGATAAAAATGGCTGAAAATGGAGGTAAACATCATGCAGCGTGTTGCTTTACATAATTGCTTATCATCCCAGTTCTTTTGTAAACTCTGAATTTATTTTGGAAACAGTCTGGACCTCATCATCAAGGTGAGACGTGACTCCCAATAATGGATCAACTAATTTGGTTGAATATGTCAGCTTCATATGGTTCATTAGAGGCGCTGAGTGTGCAGCCCACCACAGCTGTACGTTTTGCTGAGTCGGCGCAACTGATCAGAACATCCTCTGAGTCCGTCAGCTGGGTCATCCACAGTGTGAACCTGCTGTTCACTATTATGTTACACAGTGAAAAGCTGAGATAAGGATGAGCGGGGGAGTTGTTTAACCTTGTGAAAAGACAAAGAGAAGGCGGCAAATGTTAGATCAATGTCAATCAGTCAATCAGCGGGCCTCATGCAAGAACATTATGTTATTCTTATCCTGAATCTCTCTTTTTCTCTGTGAGGTGTCCGGACCCTCTGAGCCGCATGGATTTGTGGTGAATTTGTTGCGTTAACTGAACTCAAAACCTGCACACCAGCCTTTAAAATGGCAAAACTGTAACTTTACTGTAAAATCAATTCATTTTCAATAATTCATAGTGTACAATTTTCTACTTTTAACTTGTCTTTACTGTTCACTCATTCACTGCTCCCTATACAGTATACACACCACCAATGCCATCTCTGTCAGCTGTAGAGACGACAATGTTAATTTGCATATCTATAAAATGCAGAGCATTGCATTGTGGGATTGTTAACGGAACGTGCTGTACACATGGATATATTAAGGAGAAATGGATACTGCGTTTCAGAGTCAATTCCTATGAGAACTGCTCACTCTGAGCACACTGCGAAATAGCATCCACTTTGCTTCACCGCGAGCTGGTGGAGAGCACCAGCCCGAAAAAGCTAAGAAATCAAACAGTATTATTATTACATCATTAAAGGGAAACTACAGTTCATGACGGCGAGGCTTTTATGTTTGTAGCTTCAGTCTTTGGTTCTATCACTGATGATAACATTAATCATTCACCAGAATAACTGCTGAGATCTTGTAACACAACCAAATTGGCACAAGTGGCTCCAATGACCTTCCATACCGGCCATAGTTGTGCATTATCCTGGTCTTCCCGAGCAGTGAGGGATTAAGTGACGTTACGTGTGTGTTCACGTTCAGGTTTACCTCTGAATGACGTGAGTAGTGAAGTAAAACTGTTGGCTTGTTTACAACATGTCCGATTGCCCGACCGCTCATATTTGATCAGCTATGTCATCGCATTTCAAAATCTCAGCAATATCTTTTAGTGGCTCAAATTGTTTCATAACCGACTGAATTAAATCTGAGCTATAATAAACTGTAGTATTCCTTTGATCAAATAAAAGAGGGGCTTATTGGTAGGTGTATCAGTTCTAGAGATGGACAAGAGATGACATCCCATTTTTCACAGGTCTATGAATGCAACAAGTCCTCTTAAATCACTGATATATGTCATTCAAGAAGTCATGTGTTTGTGCGGGGGGGAGGGGATTGGGCTCTTGCTTGAGGCCCAATGTACTGTGAAGATAGAATATGTAAATCCGCTTTTACTATCTATCACTGCTGCCTTGTGACACACTTTCTAGGTGAGTCCAGGGTTTATTCTCTGTCCCTGTTGGTACTGCCTGCCATTTAATATGAAGGTCACTGTATTGTGTGTGTGGCTGAAGCAGCAGCAGCAGCAGCCGCAGTGACCACTGTTCCCGCTTAACGCTCCCCTGGATGCTCCGCTTGGCAGCAACACACTGCAATTGTCCACAGCTATGTGAGGAGCAAGTCCTTTTTTATCCTGTTTTGCAGGGATACCCTTGCACGTGGCTTGTCCCATTTCTTGTGCGTGTGCCTTCGGGGAGATGCACATGAGTAGTAGTGAGTGTTCCCTGACCTGCGGATTTAGCCCAGGCATTATACTGTGCAAAGCAAGGCCAGCATCAGGCCAATCCAGTCAAGGTTAACGGCGGCAGCCCAAAGCTATTACCTCAAAGCAGTGCAGCTTGTTGACTCCCAACACTAGAAAGACAAATGATGCATGGATGGAGTCTGTGTAGGCTGGAGCAGGTTGACACTGTGGAAAAACAACAACAGTCCAACAGTCCTGTGCAGTAAAGACATCACGCTTGCCCGTCTGTCTATATCACGCCACAAACACAGGCAGTAAAGGACACGCTGCTACACTTAAAGCAAGATGAAAATGTGCAGCACAGCGCTGACAGCAAAGAGAATTTACTGCTTGCAAATCAAAAAGATTATTTTATTATGCCTCACATGAATGGGAATGAGGCAGACCCCCCCACCCCCCCTGCCTCCATCAGTTACATATGCAGAGAAGTGCAGAGCAGCAGTATATTCTGCCAATGCAGAGCTCCAATTATTTCTCACTGTTGGGTTATGATTACACAAAAAAATGAAACACACCATACATGACTGCTGAAATATGGCAGAGGTTGGATATGTTGTGTTTCAGATGACTCATGGGTTTTTTCCGGAACCAAAAAGGAAGAAAAAAAAAAAAGATATTTAAAACTATGTTGCTGAGCTTATCAGAAATCGCTCCACATTCCTAAACTTAGATAATCATTTCACATTTCACCCCTATATCCCAAATACACACACATTGATGAAGCTTCTTTCTGGCCGGCAGGTCTGACTGGGATGTTAATCTAGCAACACACGCCAACCTGCCGCTTCATTAATTACATTTCCCCGCAATTAGCTCCTCGTTTATCCAGTTTTAATTAACCATGAAATTATGGATCCTTCCTATTTGGAGATGGCGTCTCATCTCCTGGTGTTATTTTGGTCTCTTCCTGAATATATATTTGCTCATTACGAGGCTGGAATTCTGAAATCCAGTGGCTCTTGTGCTGCTAGGAAGAGTGTGTGTATACTGTACCGTACTGTGTGCTAAGAGTCAGTGAAGGACGAGGCCAAGGGCGGAACGACGGGCTGTGTGTGTGTGCGTGCATGTGCATGTGCGTGTGTGTGTGTGTGTGTGTGTGTGTGTGTGTGTGTGTGTGTGTGTGTGTGTGTGTGTGTGTGTGTGTGTGTGTGTGTGTGTGCGTGTGCGTGTCAGAATGACTCAGAGTGCAGCAGCAGTGTTCTTCTGTTATCACACACTGTGGGAGTAAGAACTGTGTCTTTGTCTTCTCATCCACACATGCACACACACACACACAAACACAGTGGTGATCTGCAGCAGATTACAGCTCACTACAAATAGCATTCCAGTAAAGGGTCCAATTTGAAACAGCGTGCACCCCCCACCCCCCTGCTGGTGTAACACATCCGCACCGACTTTGTTTGCGATGTGATTTTTTCAACTCGAAGATATTTCATTCCTCGACTGTAATCATATTGTGTGATGTGGCTTGATATGCATTTACACGCATTTCAAAGCTGTGGACATGATCAGGAAAATATGACATGTATTTTTTTTTTTTTTTAAATACAACATCCCATATTTTCCAAGCATCTTGGGTAGGAAGTAGGGATGTGACAGTGAGGAAATTCTCCCACCGGTTAATAAAGTTGTGACAACAACGGTGTTACCGATTACACCGGGCATTTTACAAGAAAAGATGAGGGTCACTGTTGGATGGTTGGTGTGTCTGACCTATACGTTCCAGCAGGTTTCCTCCTGGCCCTGCTCCGCCGTGCACACCGGCTGTGACCGCTCCGTCCTCCGCACGGCGATTTACCTGATTAACGTTATGGTTCTCTTATAGCATTGGGTTTAAATCTGAAATATTGCCAAATAGACGCTTTTGCTTTTCGCTTCAACCCCAAATCTTCCGCCATCATCTTGTCTGTCAACTCTCTCTCGTCACGTGTGTGTGAAATATGACACCTGCTAGTCTGAGCTGAGACTTTTTCACTTTCAGTTTGTAGCGTCCGTCGTCCGACTATGTATTGATAACATGGCGCTGACACGCCAAAATGAACTAAAGGGGTTTTATTTCTGTAAAAAAGCAAAACGACGGTGGGGCCGGTGGGTACGTAATGTAATCGGTGTGTGCCCGACCACCATGTAACACCGGTAACACCGACTACCGCAACAAGCCTAGTACGAACACAGTCCTACCTGGTCAAAAACAATCTGTATGTGGGATTCTCCTGCCTTGATTCTCATCATTTGAGACACTTCCTGTACAAAGTGCACCATGCCTCGTATACATTGCCTGGTACCGTTTTTCATATCCTGATCTGCGTGATGTTAATGCAAGAGGCATTTGCTAAGTTATTTAAAAAAAAAAATAGATGTTACCAATTATTTTGAGATATCAAATTACAACGTCTGAAAAATATATCCATAAAATCCTTATTCGCATGTCTTAGAATTTTAAGACTTTTTAAAGACTGATTCAAGACATTTTAATAGCAATTAAGGCCTCATTTTTAAATGAATAAATTCAATGCTTTTTAAGACTTTTTAAGGATCCACAGGAACCCTGACTTAATCTGATATAGTGGCCATCTCGCCAGGCAGATATTTAGATGTATAGTCCGATGCTGGCACAGTAACAGATGTGTTTAAAAGTTTCATGTCAAAGATTATTGGAAAGAATGAGCTCCTTAGATAAGATATAAATCCCTTGATACAAGGCACAGAGTGTTCTGCGATGTCCTATCTTAATCAAAAGCCACAAACTCTTTTTTGTAGATGATACATCGGCCAATTTGACACAGACACAACCGCAATTGTATCATCCCACCCTAAACCCTTTTAACATCCTCTGCCCTTGGCTTATTTAGAGAGCTGGATGTCTGCCTACCGCCATTCAGAACCTCCCACGCAATGATGTTAGTTTCCTCTTGGGAGAAGCTTTTGTATTGGAGCCAAATGGTTCTCTTCCATCATGAACAACCAGAGAGCTACTGTGACATGGAGTTCAACAAGAGGTGTAAACTGCTGCTTCAAATCCAATCCTGTTTGCAGGTTTCATCATTAAACCATTAATTAGCTTAATCACTAGCCTCATTAATGTAAGCGTCACATGAAATATATCACGGTTATGGACACGGTCCTGTTATTGTTTGTGGTTGTTTGTCTGATGAAAAATGGTGAGTTAATGTAGTTGACTTTTACAGATAAGAACTTTTTTAGTTTTTTTTTTTTTTTTATATTCAGTTTCTTTCTCAGGGACAGTGCATGTTAATAAACATTATTCTAGAAGTGTGAAGATGTGAAGTTGTCAGCCTAAAGTCAGGAAACAAAATCAAGATATGATATGATCAAGAAGTTTAAAATGATCACGATGTAGGCATATCAAGTGCAGTAAAAGTAAAACACCGACAGACGCAAGTGGAACACAGTCATGGTCAGAAGTAAAAGAAAAGTGAATTACGGTTCAACAAAGTAAAAGCAAACAATTGCAGAGCAGCTTAAGTCATTGAAAGACATTTGCCAAATGATGATGGCCTTCAAACTCCTGCTGACAGATGTGGCGGCTTGTAAGTCATGTTCTTACAGTAACTGTCTAGAAGAAGGACCTTTAACGGGTGAGTTCCCTGAGTTCGGCTGCTATAGCCTTCCATTCATGTGCTGCTTTCATTGAAAATGCAGTTTGACTTTGCATTTGCATTCTGTGTGTAAATGCTTCCAAAGTAAACAAACATGTTGCACCACTGGAGTATAATTAAGAGTCACATCCAGTCAGGGCTCGTAGCTCAGTCAATCATCGCTGCTTTGATCCATTGTATCAAAGCGCAAACAACGCTTTTGGGTTTTTCCAATTTCATAGTCTCAGCAGACAATCATGAACGTTACACTTCAGTTATTTCATGCATTTCTTTCTCCCTTCGGTTACACTGTTGGAACAGGTTTGGTCGGTGGCTTGGCTATCTCTGTGTTTTCAGTATGTATATCAGAGCAGTGGCCTTGTCATGTTCTTTCATGGTGCAATGTTAGACATAGTGGGGTAAGACGCATAGTTTTGATAATATATGGGATCAAGTTTGGACTTTATTTGAAAGAAAAAGTCATTGGAAATTGGAAGATGACTGCAGTTGTTTGTCACTCAGGTTATGTCTGACACCATATCTTTTTGTGTAAAATATAAAGAGATGATATTCCTACGTGAACGGTTCAATTATTGACAAATGAGAAGAACTCCTTGTAATTGTTCTGTCTAAAGGTGAATGATGAAGTGTCCGTTCCATTCGTCCATTTTATGTCTTCCTCCAGGCAGAAAAGAAAATGTTAGAAGGTGGCCTAATGCAGTGAATACAAGAGTCCTTCTGCTGGCTTATTGAAAGTGATTGAGGGGTGCTGAGAGTAATTAAGTGTAGTGCTTCAATCACCTATTCGTTTGTTTGAGCAGAGCAAAAAGCAAATGCTGTGTTTAAAAAGCTCTAAAATAAAGTCGGCGTAAACTGGCAGCAGTTCAGTCCCCGGCTCACATCCAGCATTCTTAATGAGTACAAGCAGTGTAAAGATGGCTTAAATTTGCATTTGTAATTAGTTTGGCTAATGTCCAAATTACTTTTTGACGAGAGATAGATACACGTGTTAATACTGAATTAGACCACTGTTATTTATCAAATGAGGTAAATCAACCTTGATTACATTAGGATTCAGTGTAACCTGTACATGAATTCAATCTGCTACTGTCTATGAAAGGAATAACCATCAATGTTTGGAAGGGAATTCACCTAAATGTTGCTTCATTTAAAAGTAATGTGATTGTTCAAACACTTAAACACAGAATCCATTTACGTATGTGTGATTGTTATGGTATCACCGAAGGATTCTTCTTCTGGGCACCATGGATATCTGAACTAAATTTAATGGCAATCCATTTTAATATTTTTTCAAGATGGGATGAAGCCGTTTTGTACTTATTTTAGGAACAGCATCTAAAGATGGAATTATGCTTCTGCGTAGAGACACGTTAATCTCTCTGCAAGCCTATGCGGAGGAAGGTGTCACAGGGTAACCACAGGTCGCAGAGGCTTGCAGAGGATCTGACGAGCTCCCAATCCTGTCATGTGGATCTGCATGCAGAGTGGGGGCGTAAGAAAATATCGATACACATGAGTATCACGATATTATGTTTTGCGACACTGTATTGATTCTCCAAAACACTGTATTGATTTTTAATTAACCTTTTAAAAATCCGACAGCCCGCTGTTGGGCCCGGCCGCCATTCGATCTTTTGGAGGTTGTAGCGGGGGTTCACTTTTAAAGCTAGAGTGAAGTTACTGGCATCATATGAAACTAGAAAAACCTGAGGAATGGTACCAAGCATGGCATACTAGTTTGTCTAAATAACGCTCCAAAGTTACACAAAATTTTGGCGATGAAAAACTAGCATGGCCATTTTCATAGGGGTCCCTTGGCCTCTGACCTCAAGATATGTCATTGAAAATGGGTTCTATGGGTATCCACGAGTCTCCCCTTTACCACTTTATGATAATCACATGCAGTTTAGGGCAAAAAAACATGCAGTTTTTTGCATGCAGTATAAATGTGTAATTTTTGCCTATTCCAAAATGGTTTATTTCTGTTGTATTCTGTATATTATGACAGTTTTCCTTAAATTAAATTTAAAAAATCACAATATGGCCTTGCTTACAGTAATATATCACAATATATTAAATCGTTACCACTGTATCATGATACGTATTGTATCGCCAGATTCTTGCCAATACACAGTCCTAATGCCAAGCAAGCCGATTGGTTGATCCAACTACTGACTGGAAACAGGTTTGAAACAGAAAATAAAAATAACATGGAATCATCTTACTATAAAGCAAGGAATATCTGTCTGTATGTACGTACGTATGTGTGTGTGTGTCAGTCACATATCTGGAGAACTGTCCATCCGATCTACTTCACATTTGGCAGGTGTATTGCTGGGGAACCCAGGGTGTGCAGTGTTGAAGTTGGTTGCAATTTAGACATGCAACACGTTCATAAACTTTGAATAAACAACCACACAGCGCTCTGTGCAGCAGCGGGGGCGGGGCTTCAGGGCTCTGTGGGCTGAGTCGAACAACAATGCTGCAAGCGGCAATTGCAGGAGCAAAGTAATTGGCCTGTTCCGAACGGGCTCACGCTCCAAACAGGATACTCTAGGATACTCAAAATCTATATAAAAGAAGCCACATGAACATCTTGAACGACTGTAATATCGGACATTGTGTGTGTGTTATTTCAACACCTAAAATTGGCAGTGTCTAGCTATCTTTCTTCCATGGGTCCAACACTAGACAGTAGTGCAGTGATATTGAAAGCTTATTTTGTGTGCCAGCCCAAATTACAGGACAAGCTTTGTCAGTTTGTTTAATTTATTGCTCAGCGGAGAACACCACGGAGCTGTTGTCACTGCCAAAAAAAGAAAAAAAGATTATATTTCAACTGACTAAAATATGTACACAACTCACAGCAAAACACCAAAGAGATTATTGATTTCTTAGCAAAAATGTATTTTCATTTCAGTTTGTCTTTTAAAAAATGAAAAATTAATAAAAAAACACTGGCTGTCATCTTAATCCAAACACATCAGTCAGTGCCTACAACAAGCGACATTAGCAGGAATTTATTACAGAGTCATAGTGTTAGAAGTGTGTATATCATGGAGGTGAATGGGCTCAGTATCTCAGTTTATCTCAAGCTGAGACAGTTCAACTGAGGAGACACACACACACACACACACACACACACACACACATTTCTGTTCACTTATCTGGTCGAGTAGGCCAGGCGGAGGAACAGACATCTGAATGAGGTCATGGAGGTAACTTTCCTCTCCTCTTCCTCCACTCTGAATATCAGCCTGTCCTTGACCCCAGCCCACCTGGCTGGGCACCGTTTTCCTCTCCTCCCTCTCACTTCTCAGTAAAAAAACGGTAGCATCCATCTCTTAATGCTTGGCGGCTTGCTCTGCGTCCTCCACATTCTCTCGGAGTAATGGGTTTTGTTGCAGCTTGCGCAGATGGAAGCTCAGGGAGTGGTCCACCATCAGCTGTATTGGCCCCACTATCACCCCTTAAAAACAGTCAGTTTCATTTCGCATCCCACCAGGATCTCAAGACTTTAGGCGAGGAGTGTTGCACCCCTCCCCTGAGATTAGCGATGTGTTCAATGTGCAGCTGTCTTGCTGGAACAGTAAACTATGCTTTTTTACATAATACATTTTTTTGACTGTTTTTTAAAAGCTCCAAAAGATAAATACACTTTGTATTGGATTCTTTGTGATGTATCATTAATAAGATGTTACTGTGTTTTGTTTTTTCAGGGCAGCGACAAGGGCGACGTGGACAAGAATAAGTGCTGCACGCTGTGTAACATGTCCTTCACCTCAGCAGTGGTGGCACAGTCACATTACCAGGGTAAAATCCACGCCAAGAGGCTAAAACTGCTACTGGGGGAGCAGCCTGCCATCACAACCAAAGGTACAGCCCCTGTTGAAAATGTGCATTGTGGGTATAAATGATAGAGGAGCTACAGTACATCTGTCCAAAGGGGATTTATTATTGAGAAGACATAACTAAGGAATGAGATACAGGATGCCGTATGTGTTGACAATGTTTGTGGTGTTGTTCTGTACGTGTGAAGCTCTCAGGTCTGACCGAGTGTGTGTGTTCTCCTCCACATCTCTCCCACTGGTGACTCTGAGCTGGAGTCCTAACATATAACATTGTCAATATCTATATATAATATTGTCCAGTGTACACATCAGTGTACAGTTGCACCGTCTTGATTCAATGCTCTGAAACATCACACACACACAGAGGTGCTGTACAGGTCAGAATATGCTGTACTGCAGAAGCCCGAAGGCCAAGTCAATACAGCAGCATGGCCTCTGGTGGAACACAGTTACTCTAGTTGTTATATCTGTAGCTGAGCTTGTTTTGTGTACTTGTGTTTCCGGTCATTTCTTTGGTATCAGCACTAAGTAGGTTTTTGGTATGAGTAGCGCTCTATTAAATTTGTCTCTCCACATTCAACCTACACTTTATCAAAGCTATAACAGCACCAGGAAGCAGTTTTACGTGAAAGGAATCATTTCCATTTTTGGCTGCCTTACCGAGAGTTACAGTATAGATGAGAAGATTGATACCACTCTCCATATGTCTATATGATAAATATGAAGCTTCAGCCTATACAGCCAGTTAGTTTAGCTAAGCATAACGACTGGAAGCAGGGGGAAAGAGTTAGCCTGGCTCTATCCACAGGTCACAACATTCTACCAGCAACTCTAAAGCTCAACAATTAATAATCAAGCAGAAACCTCCAGTGCTGCTAATAATAATAATAATAATAATAATAACTAGAAAATGCATTTCCTGCTGAAAATGCGTGGGAATGCTGAAAGCTAAAATGTATTGCAAAGCATAGCTGAAAATGCAAAAATGAGAAAGGACTTGCCTAAAAATGTTAAAACTCAAATGCATTGCACTGCACTGCTGAAAACCCTAGAAGATGAAATGTAGAACTGGCAGAGTTGGAAGCTGAACTGCATTAGCTAAAGAAACTAAGAGCTGAAATACATTGCTAGAAAAGCTGGAAGCTAAACTGTAATACCGTCAAAAGTGGTAAATTAGAATTTTCCTGAATAGGCGGAAAGAAGAAATGCTTTGTATTTATATCAGACAGATGAACTGCATTGCTAAACACAAACAGAGACACAGAGAGAGAGAGAGAGAGAGAGAGAGAGAGAGAGAGAGAGAGAGAGAGAGAGAGAGAGAGCAGTATTGGGTGAAATAAACCTTTAAAACTATAAGTGCTTGGACAGAAATAGTATTTTCACTGAATGAACCTTTAAAATGTATAAGTTGTTACACAGAAAGTGGTATTTGGGTGGAAAGTAGCAGTAGGAGTTGTAGTAATAGTAGTAGTAGTAGTAGTAGTAGTAGTAGTAGTAGTAGTAGTAGCAGAAGGAGCAGGAGCAGTAGTAGTAGTAAGAGTAGTAGTAGTAGTAGTATTAAGTGAGGCAGTAGGAACAGCTGCAGGAGCAGTAGTAATAGTAGCAGTAGTGGTAGCAGTAACATCACTGGTAGCAGTAGTAGCAGTAACAGTAGTAGTAATAGTAGTAGCAGTAGTAGTAGTAGTAGTATTAGTAGCAAAAGCAGTAGTAGCAGTAGTAGTAGCAATAGTAGTAGTAATCGTAGTAGTAGTAGTAGTAGTACTAGTAGCAGAAGGAGCAGCAGCTGTAGTAGTAGTATTAGAATCAGTAGGAACAGAAGCACTAGCAGTAGTAGTAGTAGTAGTAGTAGTATACTAGTAGTAGTATCAGTAATAGTTGTAGTAGTAGTATCAGCTATAAACAAATATGGTAACTGCTAAAACAGAACATCACAGAACATATCAATAATAATAGAAGTGGTAAAATGGTAGACCAAGTTCATAAAACAAATATACAATATATGTACATAAATGTGTATAAATATACACAAGCGTCCAGAAACGGATGTGTACATACAGTACATATATTTAAACCATTCTACCTATAGGAATGCTATCCTAAAAGAAATGTGTTTTCAAAAGCATCGTCATTGAGATCATGGAATGTTGCCTCTGTGACATCATAAATGATAATGTTACATAAACTGCAACATTATCATTGACATCATAGAATGTTTCCTCTGTGACATCGTAAATGATGATGCCACAGGAATGTCTATTCTGCTCTGTATGTCAGCATTCTATCACGCTCTATATGATGCTATTGTATTCTACTCTGTATCAAAGCATTTGATCAGCAATTCTGATATTTTTTGCCGCTATATATGACAGCATTCCTTTCCGCTCTAATGTCATTACGACTAATCAAAACGCAATCAGAACGTTTAAATGTTCCATATATCGTAGCTTTGTGACATCACACATGCATAGTACTCCTGACTGCTTGTTTAAACCTGCTTAATAATAAAAAAATACCTGAACATCTCACTTTTATAATATGGGACCTTTAAGGTATAGAACAGTTAAATAAATTTAACCGTATTTCGGTTTTTCAAATTAACATCAACATAGTAGTAGTCATAGTTCCTCCAATGAAGTCAATGATTTCTCACAGAGATTGACAGAGTAGTAGTAGACACATGGGACACTACAATTGCCAGAAAGTCTTGACAATCATATTAAACTAACTCTCCTGTGACATCATCAGTGACATGATGGAATGTTTCCATTGTGATGTCATAAATGATGTCATAAATGATGTCACATGAACTGTGACATCATAAGTGACATCACGGAACGTCGTCGAAAGTTTACTTATAGAACTCCCGTTACGCCCATCAATCACAGATCAAAAAACAAGTGTTTTTTGACAACGCAGCGCGTAGGACGACAGGCCACTCGCTCGGCTCGCAGACAGGGACCGAAGACCGAAGACAGAAGACTCGCAGGTCCTCGACTGTCAGCAGACGGAGGGTTGCCCGACGCAGACGCTAGGCTACGCCATTAACCACAAAGGGAAAGCATTAATGCATTAAGCATTAATGCTTTTCATTTGTCTTAGTGTTTTTTTTTAGGTAGTATATTTTGCTTTATTTCGATTTTTTTTTAATTTACATTCACATAGTCGTATTCATGAACATGAAGGGTAAGCATTAATGCATTAAGCATTAATGCTTTTCATTTGCCTTAGTGTTTTTTTTTAGGTAGTATATCTTACTTTATTTAGATTTTTTGAATTAACATTAACATAGTTGTATTCACAGTTCCCTTGATGAAGTCAATGATCTCTGTCATTCAGACTAAACTAACATTCCTGTGAAATCATCAGTAGTTTCATCTGTGAGATCATAAATGATCATGTCACATAAACTGTGACCTCATCAGTGACATCACAGTTTGTGGTAGCGTCCAAAATTCCATACTTACATGCTATTTAGTACGCTAAAACAGTATGTGAGATATTTTAGTAGGTCCGAAACCTTAGTATAAAACCAATAGTACGCGAATTGCATACCATTTCCGGTAAAATATTACAGTATGCAACTTTGAACATTACGGTGGCATACATATCCCACAATGCAATGCGGTAGTGAAGACAACTTTCATAATAGACGTCGACAGACAGCTCTGTATCATCAACAACACTTTAATTTAACTGTAAATATAAGATTTCACTTTGCAACAGCAGTAGTATTAGTAATAGTTGTAGTAGTAGTAGCAGCTAGAACTTTTAAAACTGTAAGGCGTTAGGCAAAATATAGTAGATAGAGTTACTCTATAGAGATTTTATTTTGAAAACAAAACTTTGTCCTGAGATCCCTGTTCTAATAATAGTAATACATTTATTTATATAGCACTTCTCAAAACAGATGTTACAAAGTGCTTCACAAGACAATAAAAGCAGATAAATTAAGTAAAAGATATTGTAACTGTTAAAACAGAACATCAGACAATAAAAGCAGATAAAGTAAAACAAATACGGTAACTGCATACCAAAACATCACAGAACATATCAATAATAATAGAAGTGGTAAAATGGTAGACCAAGTTCATAAAACAAATATACAATATATGTACATAAATGTGTATAAATATACACAAGCGTCCAGAAACGGATGTGTACATACAGTACATATATTTAAACCATTCTACCTATAGGAATGCTATCCTAAAAAAAATGTGTTTTCAAAAGCATCGTCATTGGGATCATGGAATGTTGCCTCTGTGACATCATAAATGATAATGTTACATAAACTGCAACATTATCATTGACATCATAGAATGTTGCCTCTGTGACATCGTAAATGATGATGTCATAGGAATGTCTATTCTGCTCTGTATGTCAGCATTCTATCACGCTCTATATGATGCTATTGTATTCTACTCTGTATCAAAGCATTTGATCAGCAATTCTGATATTTTTTGCCGCTATATATGACAGCATTCCTTTCCGCTCTAATGTCATTACGACTAATCGAAACGCAATCAGAACGTTTAAATGTTCCATATATCGTAGCTTTGTGACATCACACATGCATAGTACTCCTGACTGCTTGTTTAAACCTGCTTAATAATAAAAAAATACCTGAACATCTCACTTTTATAATATGGGACCTTTAAGGTATAGAACAGTTAAATAAATTTAACCGTATTTCGGTTTTTCAAATTAACATCAACATAGTAGTAGTCATAGTTCCTCCAATGAAGTCAATGATTTCTCACAGAGATTGACAGAGTAGTAGTAGACACATGGGACACTACAATTGCCAGAAAGTCTTGACAATCATATTAAACTAACTCTCCTGTGACATCATCAGTGACATGATGGAATGTTTCCATTGTGATGTCATAAATGATGTCATAAATGATGTCACATGAACTGTGACATCATAAGTGACATCACGGAACGTCGTCGAAAGTTTACTTATAGAACCCCCGTTACACCCATCAATCACAGATCAAAAAACAAGTGTTTTTTGACAACGCAGCGCGTAGGACGACAGGCCACTCGCTCGGCTCGCAGACAGGGACCGAAGACCGAAGACAGAAGACTCGCAGGTCCTCGACTGTCAGCAGACGGAGGGTTGCCCGACGCAGACGCTAGGCTACGCCATTAACCACAAAGGGAAAGCATTAATGCATTAAGCATTAATGCTTTTCATTTGTCTTAGTGTTTTTTTTTAGGTAGTATATTTTGCTTTATTTCGATTTTTTTTTAATTTACATTCACATAGTCGTATTCATGAACATGAAGAGTAAGCATTAATGCATTAAGCATTAATGCTTTTCATTTGCCTTAGTGTTTTTTTTTTAGGTAGTATATCTTACTTTATTTAGATTTTTTGAATTAACATTAACATAGTTGTATTCACAGTTCCCTTGATGAAGTCAATGATCTCTGTCATTCAGACTAAACTAACATTCCTGTGACATCATCAGTAGTTTCATCTGTGAGATCATAAATGATCATGTCACATAAACTGTGACCTCATCAGTGACATCACAGTTTGTGGTAGCGTCCAAAATTCCATACTTACATGCTATTTAGTACGCTAAAACAGTATGTGCGATATTTTAGTAGGTCTGAAACCTTAGTATAAAACCAATAGTACGCGAATTGCATACCATTTCCGGTAAAATATTACAGTATGCAACTTTGAACATTACGGTGGCATACATATCCCACAATGCAATGCGGTAGTGAAGACAACGTTCATAATAGACGTCGACAGACATCTCTGTAACATCAATTACACTTTAATTTAACTGTAAATATAAGATTTCACTTTGCTCGGTTTAATAAATATTTGAAATTAATTCAGACTTTGCATCTCACAAATCGTCGATTCTAACACATGAGGTTGGCACAGGTTGCCATGGTTATGCGTCTCCAACAGGCAAGGGGGAAGTAATGACGTAAATTACTTCTCAGTGTGACCGAAAAGACACATACTACTGTTTATTCGCACAAAAGTATGTTGAACTTACTATTGTACTATCGTACACCTATTATGTAGTTGTTGTTTTTTTTCAAATTAACATCAACTTAGTAGGAGTCATAGTTCCTCTGATGAAGTCAATGATTTCTGTCTTTCAGATTAAACTAACATTCCTGTGACATCGTCATTGAGATCATGGAATGTTGCCTCTGTGACATCATGAATGATAATGTTACATAAACTGCAACATTATCATTGACATCATAGAATGTTGCCTCTGTGAGATCATAAATGATGATGCCACAGGA
The DNA here is from genome assembly GCF_015220745.1 of Sebastes umbrosus. Taxonomy (NCBI): domain Eukaryota; kingdom Metazoa; phylum Chordata; class Actinopteri; order Perciformes; family Sebastidae; genus Sebastes; species Sebastes umbrosus. The sequence goes on from NC_051276.1 coordinate 10,308,469, forward strand.
ATGTCTATTCTGCTCTATATGTCAGCATTCTATCACGCTCTATATGATGCTATTGTATTCTACTCTATATCAAAGCATTTGATCAGCAATTGTGATTTTTTTGCCGCTATATATGACATCATTCCTTTCCGCTCTAATGTCATTACGACTAATCAAAACGCAATTGTAGATATCTCTAATGTTAATTCCAAATAGTCAAGCTTAGCTATTAAATGTTAAAACACCATGCCATAGAATTGTCCAATGCAGACACTAGGCAATGCCAATAAACATGTAGCCCAATCATCAAAATGACAGTGCCCTTAATTTTTTTAAAGGTCCTATTCATTTACATGCTGTAATGTTGCCACTGGGACCCTACAATTGCCAGAAAGTCTTGACAATCAGATTAAACTAACTCTCCTGTGACATCATCAGTGACATGATGGAATGTTGCCATTGTGATGTCATAAATGATGTCATAAATGATGTCACATAAACTGTGACATCATAAGTGACATCACGGTACGTCTTCGAAAGTTTACTTATAGAACCCCCGTTACGCCCATCAATCACAGATCAAAAAACAAGTGTTTTTTGACAATGCCACGCGTAGGACGACAGGCCACTCGCTCGGCTTGCAGACAGGGACCGAAGACCGAAGACAGAAGACTCGCAGGTCCTCCACTGTCAGCAGACGGAGGGTTGCCCGACGCAGACGCTAGGCAACGCCATTAACCACAAAGGGAAAGCATTAATGCATTAAGCATTAATGCTTTTCATTTGTCTTAGTGTTTTTTTTTAGGTAGCATATTTTTCTTTATTTAGATTTTTTGAATTAACATTAACATAGTTGTATTCACAGTTTCCTTGATGAGGTCAATGATCTCTGTCATTCAGACTAAACTAACATTCCTGTGACATCATCAATGGTTTCATCTGTGAGATCATAAATGATCATGTCACATAAACTGTGACCTCATCAGTGACATCACAGTTTGTGGTTGCGTCTAAAATTCCATACTTTCATGCTATTTAGTACGCTAAAACAGTATGTGAGATATTTTAGTGGGTCCGAAACCTTAGTATAAAATCAATAGTACGCAAATTGCATACCATTTCCAGTAAAATATTACAGTATGCAACTTTGAACATTACAGTGGTATAAATATCCCACAATGTAATGCGGTAGTGAAGACAACGTTCATAATAGACGTCGACAGACAGCTCTGTAACATCAATAACACTTTAATTTAACTGTAAATATAAGATTTCACTTTGCTCGGTTTAATAAATATTTGAAATTAATTCAAACTTTGCATCTCACAAACCGTCGATTCTAACACATGAGGTTGGCACAGGTTACCATGGTTATGCGTCTCCAACTGGCAAGGGGGAAGTAATGACGTAAATTACTTCTCAGTGTGACCGAAAAGACACATACTACTGTTTATTCGCACAAAAGTATGTTGAACTTACTATTGTACTATCGTACACCTATTATGTAGTTTATTTTTTTTTAAATTAACATCAACATAGTAGGAGTCATAGTTCCTCTGATGAAGTCAATGATTTCTGTCATTCAGATTAAACTAACATTCCTGTGACATCGTCATTGAGTTCATGGAATGTTGCCTCTGTGACATCATAAATGATAATGTTACATAAACTGCAACATTATCATTGACATCATAGAATGTTGCCTCTGTGACATCATAAATGATAATGTTACATAAACTGCAACATTATCATTGACATCATAGAATGTTGCCTCTGTGACATCATAAATGATAATGTTACATAAACTGCAACATTATCATTGACATCATAGAATGTTGCCTCTGTGACATCATAAATGATGATGCCAAAGGAATGTCTATTCTGCTCTATATGTCAGCATTCTATCACGCTCTATATGATGCTATTGTATTCTACTCTGTATCAAAGCATTTGATCAGCAATTGTCATTTTTTTTGCCGCTATATATGACAGCATTCTTTTCTGCTCTAATGTCATTACGACTAATCGAAACGCAATTGTGGATATCTCTAATGTTAATTCCAGATAGTCAAGCTTAGTTATTAAATGTTAAAACAGCATGCCATAGAATTGTCCAATGCAGACACTAGGCAATGCCAATAAACATGTAGCCCAATCATCAAAATGACAGTGCCCTTCATTTTTTTAAATGTCCTATTCATTTACATGCTGTAATGTTGCCACTGGGACCCTACAATTGCCAGAAAGTCTTGACAATCAGATTAAACTAACTCTCCTGTGACATCATCAGTGACATGATGGAATGTTGCCATTATGATGTCATAAATGATGTCATAAATGATGTCACATAAACTGTGACATCATAAGTGACATCACGGTACGTCTTTGAAAGTTTACTTATAGAACCCCCGTTACGCCCATCAATCACAGATCAAAAAACAAGTGTTTTTTGACAATGCCACGCGTAGGACGACAGGCCACTCGCTCGGCTTGCAGACAGGGACCGAAGACCGAAGACAGAAGACTCGCAGGTCCTCCACTGTCAGCAGACGGAGGGTTGCCCGACGCAGACGCTAGGCAACGCCATTAACCACAAAGGGAAAGCATTAATGCTTAATGCATTAATGCTTTTCATTTGTCTTAGTGTTTTTTTTTTAGGTAGCATATTTTTCTTTATTTAGATTTTTTGAATTAACATTAACATAGTTGTATTCACAGTTTCCTTGATGAGGTCAATGATCTCTGTCATTCAGACTAAACTAACATTCCTGTGACATCATCAATGGTTTCATCTGTGAGATCATAAATGATCATGTCACATAAACTGTGACCTCATCAGTGACATCACAGTTTGTGGTTGCGTATAAAATTCCATACTTTCATGCTATTTAGTACGCTAAAACAGTATGTGAGATATTTTAGTGGGTCCGAAACCTTAGTATAAAATCAATAGTACGCAAATTGCATACCATTTCCAGTAAAATATTACAGTATGCAACTTTGAACATTACAGTGGTATAAATATCCCACAATGCAATGCGGTAGTGAAGACAACGTTCATAATAGACGTCGACAGACAGCTCTGTAACATCAATTACACTTTAATTTAACTGTAAATATAAGATTTCACTTTCCTCGGTTTAATAAATATTTGAAATTAATTCAGACTTTGCATCTCACAAACCGTCGATTCTAACACATGAGGTTGGCACAGGTTACCATGGTTATGCGTCTCCAACTGGCAAGGGGGAAGTAATGACGTAAATTACTTCTCAGTGTGACCGAAAAGACACATAATATTGTTTATTCGCACAAAAGTATGTTGAACTTACTATTGTACTATCGTACACCTATTATGTAGTTTATTTTTTTTAAATTAACATCAACATAGTAGGAGTCATAGTTCCTCTGATGATGTCAATGATTTCTGTCATTCAGATTAAACTAACATTCCTGTGACATCGTCATTGAGATCATGGAATGTTGCCTCTGTGACATCATAAATGATAATGTTACATAAACTGCAACATTATCATTGACATCATAGAATGTTGCCTTTGTGACATCATAAATGATGATGCCAAAGGAATGTCTATTCTGCTCTATATGTCAGCATTCTATCACGCTCTATATGATGCTATTGTATTCTACTCTATATCAAAGCATTTGATCAGCAATTGTGATTTTTTTGCCACTATATATGACATCATTCCTTTCCGCTCTAATGTCATTGCGACTAATCAAAACGCAATTGTAGATATCTCTAATGTTAATTCCAAATAGTCAAGCTTAGCTATTAAATGTTAAAACACCATGCCATAGAATTGTCCAACGCAGACGCTAGGCAATGCCAATAAACATGTAACCCAATCATCAAATTGACAGTGCCCTTCATTTTTTTAAAGGTCCCATATGTTTACATGCTGTAATGTTAAAAAAACAACTTTATTTTCCTCATGCTGTCTGCCTGACTATACCTGTATTCACCCTCTGTCTGAAACGCTCCGTTTTAGTGTATTTCAATGGATCTGCAACATAATTGCGTTGCTAGGCAACAGTTTAGGTCCATGTTTACTTTCTGTCAGCTGATGTCATTCACATACACTGCAACTGGAAATAAACTGGGACACATTTACATTTAAATGTTCCATATATCGTAGCTTTGTGACATCACACATGCATAGAACTCCTGAATGCTTGTTTAAACCTGCTTAATAATAAAAAATACCTGAACATCTCACTTTTATAATATGGGACCTTTAAGGCATAGAACAGTTCAATAAATTTCACCGTATTTAGGTTTTTCAAATTAACATCAACATAGTAGTAGTCATAGTTCCTCCAATGAAGTCAATGATTTCTCACAGAGATTGACAGACTAGTAGTAGACACATGGGACACTACAATTGCCAGAAAGTCTTGACAATCAGATTAAACTAACTCTCCTGTGACATCATCAGTGACATGATGGAATGTTGTCACTGATGATGTCACATAAACTGTTACATCATCAGTGACATCACGGAACATCATTGAAAGTTTACTTATAGAACCCCCGTTACGCCCATCAATCACAGATCAAAAAACAAGTGTTTTTTGACAATGCCACGCGTAGGACGACAGGCCACTCGCTTCGCTCGCAGACAGGGACCGAAGACAGAAGACTCGCAGGTCCTCCACTGTCAGCAGACGGAGGGTTGCCCGACTTAGACGATAGGCAACGCCATTAACCACAAAGGGAAAGCATTAATGCATTAAGCATTAATGCTTTTCATTTGCCTTAGTGTTTTTTTTTAGGTAGCATATTTTTCTTTATTTAGATTTTTTGAATTAACATTAACATAGTTGTATTCACAGTTCCCTTGATGAAGTCAATGATCTCTGTCATTCAGACTAAACTAACATTCCTGTGACATCATCAGTAGTTTCATCTGTGAGATCATAAATGATCATGTCACATAAACTGTGACCTCATCAGTGACATCACAGTTTTTGGTTGCATCCAAAATTCCATACTTACATGCTATTTAGTACACTAAAACAGTATGTGAGATATTTTAGTAGGTCCGAAACCTTAGTATAAAACCAATAGTACGCAAATTGCATACCATTTCCGGTAAAATATTACAGTATGCAACCTTGAACATTACGGTGAATTAAATATCCCACAATGCAATGCGGTAGTGAAGACAACGTTCATAATAGACGTCGACAGACATCTCTGTAACATCAATTACACTTTAATTTAACTGTAAATATAAGATTTCACTTTGCTCGGTTTAATAAATATTTGAAATTAATTCAGACTTTGCATCTCACAAATCGTCGATTCTAACACATGAGGTTGGCACAGGTTGCCATGGTTATGCGTCTCCAACAGGCAAGGGGGAAGTAATGACGTAAATTACTTCTCAATGTGACCGAAAAGACACATACTACTGTTTATTCGCACAAAAGTATGTTGAACTTACTATTGTACTATCGTACACCTATTATGTAGTTGTTGTTTTTTTTCAAATTAACATCAACTTAGTAGGAGTCATAGTTCCTCTGATGAAGTCAATGATTTCTGTCATTCAGATAAACTGACATTCCTGTGACATCGTCATTGAGTTCATGGAATGTTGCCTCTGTGACATCATAAATGATAATGTTACATAAACTGCAACATTATCATTGACATCATAGAATGTTGCCTCTGTGACATCATAAATGATAATGTTACATAAACTGCAACATTATCATTGACATCATAGAATGTTGCCTCTGTGACATCATAAATGATAATGTTACATAAACTGCAACATTATCATTGACATCATAGAATGTTGCCTCTGTGACATCATAAATGATGATGCCAAAGGAATGTCTATTCTGCTCTATATGTCAGCATTCTATCACGCTCTATATGATGCTATTGTATTCTACTCTGTATCAAAGCATTTGATCAGCAATTGTCATTTTTTTTGCCGCTATATATGACAGCATTCTTTTCTGCTCTAATGTCATTACAACTAATCGAAACGCAATTGTGGATATCTCTAATGTTAATTCCAGATAGTCAAGCTTAGTTATTAAATGTTAAAACAGCATGCCATAGAATTGTCCAATGCAGACACTAGGCAATGCCAATAAACATGTAGCCCAATCATCAAAATGACAGTGCCCTTCATTTTTTTAAATGTCCTATTCATTTACATGCTGTAATGTTGCCACTGGGACCCTACAATTGCCAGAAAGTCTTGACAATCAGATTAAACTAACTCTCCTGTGACATCATCAGTGACATGATGGAATGTTGCCATTGTGATGTCATAAATGATGTCATAAATGATGTCACATAAACTGTGACATCATAAGTGACATCACGGTACGTCTTCGAAAGTTTACTTATAGAACCCCCGTTACGCCCATCAATCACAGATCAAAAAACAAGTGTTTTTTGACAATGCCACGCGTAGGACGACAGGCCACTCGCTCGGCTTGCAGACAGGGACCGAAGACCGAAGACAGAAGACTCGCAGGTCCTCCACTGTCAGCAGACGGAGGGTTGCCCGACGCAGACGCTAGGCAACGCCATTAACCACAAAGGGAAAGCATTAATGCATTAAGCATTAATGCTTTTCATTTGTCTTAGTGTTTTTTTTTAGGTAGCATATTTTTCTTTATTTAGATTTTTTGAATTAACATTAACATAGTTGTATTCACAGTTTCCTTGATGAGGTCAATGATCTCTGTCATTCAGACTAAACTAACATTCCTGTGACATCATCAATGGTTTCATCTGTGAGATCATAAATGATCATGTCACATAAACTGTGACCTCATCAGTGACATCACAGTTTGTGGTTGTGTATAAAATTCCATACTTTCATGCTATTTAGTACGCTAAAACAGTATGTGAGATATTTTAGTGGGTCCGAAACCTTAGTATAAAATCAATAGTACGCAAATTGCATACCATTTCCAGTAAAATATTACAGTATGCAACTTTGAACATTACAGTGGTATAAATATCCCACAATGCAATGCGGTAGTGAAGACAACGTTCATAATAGACGTCGACAGACAGCTCTGTAACATCAATTACACTTTAATTTAACTGTAAATATAAGATTTCACTTTCCTCGGTTTAATAAATATTTGAAATTAATTCAGACTTTGCATCTCACAAACCGTCGATTCTAACACATGAGGTTGGCACAGGTTACCATGGTTATGCGTCTCCAACTGGCAAGGGGGAAGTAATGACGTAAATTACTTCTCAGTGTGACCGAAAAGACACATAATATTGTTTATTCGCACAAAAGTATGTTGAACTTACTATTGTACTATCGTACACCTATTATGTAGTTTATTTTTTTTAAATTAACATCAACATAGTAGGAGTCATAGTTCCTCTGATGATGTCAATGATTTCTGTCATTCAGATTAAACTAACATTCCTGTGACATCGTCATTGAGATCATGGAATGTTGCCTCTGTGACATCATAAATGATAATGTTACATAAACTGCAACATTATCATTGACATCATAGAATGTTGCCTTTGTGACATCATAAATGATGATGCCAAAGGAATGTCTATTCTGCTCTATATGTCAGCATTCTATCACGCTCTATATGATGCTATTGTATTCTACTCTATATCAAAGCATTTGATCAGCAATTGTGATTTTTTTGCCACTATATATGACATCATTCCTTTCCGCTCTAATGTCATTGCGACTAATCAAAACGCAATTGTAGATATCTCTAATGTTAATTCCAAATAGTCAAGCTTAGCTATTAAATGTTAAAACACCATGCCATAGAATTGTCCAACGCAGACGCTAGGCAATGCCAATAAACATGTAACCCAATCATCAAATTGACAGTGCCCTTCATTTTTTTAAAGGTCCCATATGTTTACATGCTGTAATGTTAAAAAAACAACTTTATTTTCCTCATGCTGTCTGCCTGACTATACCTGTATTCACCCTCTGTCTGAAACGCTCCGTTTTAGTGTATTTCAATGGATCTGCAACATAATTGCGTTGCTAGGCAACAGTTTAGGTCCATGTTTACTTTCTGTCAGCTGATGTCATTCACATACACTGCAACTGGAAATAAACTGGGACACATTTACATTTAAATGTTCCATATATCGTAGCTTTGTGACATCACACATGCATAGAACTCCTGAATGCTTGTTTAAACCTGCTTAATAATAAAAAATACCTGAACATCTCACTTTTATAATATGGGACCTTTAAGGCATAGAACAGTTCAATAAATTTCACCGTATTTAGGTTTTTCAAATTAATATCAACATAGTAGTAGTCATAGTTCCTCCAATGAAGTCAATGATTTCTCACAGAGATTGACAGACTAGTAGTAGACACATGGGACACTACAATTGCCAGAAAGTCTTGACAATCAGATTAAACTAACTCTCCTGTGACATCATCAGTGACATGATGGAATGTTGTCACTGATGATGTCACATAAACTGTGACATCATCAGTGACATCACGGAACATCATTGAAAGTTTACTTATAGAACCCCCGTTACGCCCATCAATCACAGATCAAAAAACAAGTGTTTTTTGACAATGCCACGCGTAGGACGACAGGCCACTCGCTTCGCTCGCAGACAGGGACCGAAGACAGAAGACTCGCAGGTCCTCCACTGTCAGCAGACGGAGGGTTGCCCGACTTAGACGATAGGCAACGCCATTAACCACGAATGGAAAGCATTAATGCACTAAGCATTAATGCTTTTCATTTGCCTTAGTGTTTTTTTTTTAGGTAGTATATTTTACTTTATTTTGATTTTTTGAATTAACATTAACATAGTTGTATTCACAGTTCCCTTGATGAAGTCAATGATCTCTGTCATTCAGACTAAACTAACATTCCTGTGACATCATCAGTAGTTTCATCTGTGAGATCATAAATGATCATGTCACATAAACTGTGACCTCATCAGTGACATCACAGTTTTTGGTTGCATCCAAAATTCCATACTTACATGCTATTTAGTACACTAAAACAGTATGTGAGATATTTTAGTAGGTCCGAAACCTTAGTATAAAACCAATAGTACGCAAATTGCATACCATTTCCGGTAAAATATTACAGTATGCAACCTTGAACATTACGGTGAATTAAATATCCCACAATGCAATGCGGTAGTGAAGACAACGTTCATAATAGACGTCGACAGACATCTCTGTAACATCAATTACACTTTAATTTAACTGTAAATATAAGATTTCACTTTGCTCGGTTTAATAAATATTTGAAATTAATTCAGACTTTGCATCTCACAAATCGTCGATTCTAACACATGAGGTTGGCACAGGTTGCCATGGTTATGCGTCTCCAACAGGCAAGGGGGAAGTAATGACGTAAATTACTTCTCAGTGTGACCGAAAAGACACATACTACTGTTTATTCGCACAAAAGTATGTTGAACTTACTATTGTACTATCGTACACCTATTATGTAGTTGTTGTTTTTTTTCAAATTAACATCAACTTAGTAGGAGTCATAGTTCCTCTGATGAAGTCAATGATTTCTGTCATTCAGATTAAACTAAAATTCCTGTGACATCGTCATTGAGATCATGGAATGTTGCCTCTGTGACATCATAAATGATAATGTTACATAAACTGCAACATTATCATTGACATCATAGAATGTTGCCTCTGTGACATCATAAATGATAATGTTACATAAACTGCAACATTATCATTGACATCATAGAATGTTGCCTCTGTGACATCATAAATGATAATGTTACATAAACTGCAACATTATCATTGACATCATAGAATGTTGCCTCTGTGACATCATAAATGATAATGTTACATAAACTGCAACATTATCATTGAGATCATGGAATGTTGCCTCTGTGACATCATAAATGATAATGTTACATAAACTGCAACATTATCATTGACATCATAGAATGTTGCCTCTGTGAGATCATAAATGATGATGCCACAGGAATGTCTATTCTGCTCTATATGTCAGCATTCTATCACGCTCTATATGATGCTATTGTATTCTACTCTGTATCAAAGCATTTGATCAGCAATTGTCATTTTTTTTGCCGCTATATATGACAGCATTCTTTTCTGCTCTAATGTCATTACGACTAATCGAAACGCAATTGTGGATATCTCTAATGTTAATTCCAGATAGTCAAGCTTAGTTATTAAATGTTAAAACAGCATGCCATAGAATTGTCCAATGCAGACACTAGGCAATGCCAATAAACATGTAGCCCAATCATCAAAATGACAGTGCCCTTCATTTTTTTAAATGTCCTATTCATTTACATGCTGTAATGTTGCCACTGGGACCCTACAATTGCCAGAAAGTCTTGACAATCAGATTAAACTAACTCTCCTGTGACATCATCAGTGACATGATGGAATGTTGCCATTGTGATGTCATAAATGATGTCATAAATGATGTCACATAAACTGTGACATCATAAGTGACATCACGGTACGTCTTTGAAAGTTTACTTATAGAACCCCCGTTACGCCCATCAATCACAGATCAAAAAACAAGTGTTTTTTTGACAATGCCACGCGTAGGACGACAGGCCACTCGCTCGGCTTGCAGACAGGGACCGAAGACCGAAGACAGAAGACTCGCAGGTCCTCCACTGTCAGCAGACGGAGGGTTGCCCGACGCAGACGCTAGGCAACGCCATTAACCACAAAGGGAAAGCATTAATGCATTAAGCATTAATGCTTTTCATTTGTCTTAGTGTTTTTTTTTAGGTAGCATATTTTTCTTTATTTAGATTTTTTGAATTAACATTAACATAGTTGTATTCACAGTTTCCTTGATGAGGTCAATGATCTCTGTCATTCAGACTAAACTAACATTCCTGTGACATCATCAATGGTTTCATCTGTGAGATCATAAATGATCATGTCACATGAACTGTGACCTCATCAGTGACATCACAGTTTGTGGTTGCGTATAAAATTCCATACTTTCATGCTATTTAGTACGCTAAAACAGTATGTGAGATATTTTAGTGGGTCCGAAACCTTAGTATAAAATCAATAGTACGCAAATTGCATACCATTTCCAATAAAATATTACAGTATGCAACTTTGAACATTACAGTGGTATAAATATCCCACAATGCAATGCGGTAGTGAAGACAACGTTCATAATAGACGTCGACAGACAGCTCTGTAACATCAATTACACTTTAATTTAACTGTAAATATAATATTTCACTTTCCTCGGTTTAATAAATATTTGAAATTAATTCAGACTTTGCATCTCACAAACCGTCGATTCTAACACATGAGGTTGGCACAGGTTACCATGGTTATGCGTCTCCAACTGGCAAGGGGGAAGTAATGACGTAAATTACTTCTCAGTGTGACCGAAAAGACACATAATATTGTTTATTCGCACAAAAGTATGTTGAACTTACTATTGTACTATCGTACACCTATTATGTAGTTTATTTTTTTTAAATTAACATCAACATAGTAGGAGTCATAGTTCCTCTGATGATGTCAATGATTTCTGTCATTCAGATTAAACTAACATTCCTGTGACATCGTCATTGAGATCATGGAATGTTGCCTCTGTGACATCATAAATGATAATGTTACATAAACTGCAACATTATCATTGACATCATAGAATGTTGCCTTTGTGACATCATAAATGATGATGCCAAAGGAATGTCTATTCTGCTCTATATGTCAGCATTCTATCACGCTCTATATGATGCTATTGTATTCTACTCTATATCAAAGCATTTGATCAGCAATTGTGATTTTTTTGCCACTATATATGACATCATTCCTTTCCGCTCTAATGTCATTGCAACTAATCAAAACGCAATTGTAGATATCTCTAATGTTAATTCCAAATAGTCAAGCTTAGCTATTAAATGTTAAAACACCATGCCATAGAATTGTCCAACGCAGACGCTAGGCAATGCCAATAAACATGTAACCCAATCATCAAATTGACAGTGCCCTTCATTTTTTTAAAGGTCCCATATGTTTACATGCTGTAATGTTAAAAAAACAACTTTATTTTCCTCATGCTGTCTGCCTGACTATACCTGTATTCACCCTCTGTCTGAAACGCTCCGTTTTAGTGTATTTCAATGGATCTGCAACATAATTGCGTTGCTAGGCAACAGTTTAGGTCCATGTTTACTTTCTGTCAGCTGATGTCATTCACATACACTGCAACTGGAAATAAACTGGGACACATTTACATTTAAATGTTCCATATATCGTAGCTTTGTGACATCACACATGCATAGAACTCCTGAATGCTTGTTTAAACCTGCTTAATAATAAAAAATACCTGAACATCTCACTTTTATAATATGGGACCTTTAAGGCATAGAACAGTTCAATAAATTTCACCGTATTTAGGTTTTTCAAATTAACATCAACATAGTAGTAGTCATAGTTCCTCCAATGAAGTCAATGATTTCTCACAGAGATTGACAGAGTAGTAGTAGACACATGGGACACTACAATTGCCAGAAAGTCTTGACAATCAGATTAAACTAACTCTCCTGTGACATCATCAGTGACATGATGGAATGTTGTCACTGATGATGTCACATAAACTGTTACATCATCAGTGACATCACGGAACATCATTGAAAGTTTACTTATAGAACCCCCGTTACGCCCATCAATCACAGATCAAAAAACAAGTGTTTTTTGACAATGCCACGCGTAGGACGACAGGCCACTCGCTTCGCTCGCAGACAGGGACCGAAGACAGAAGACTCGCAGGTCCTCCACTGTCAGCAGACGGAGGGTTGCCCGACTTAGACGATAGGCAACGCCATTAACCACGAATGGAAAGCATTAATGCACTAAGCATTAATGCTTTTCATTTGCCTTAGTGTTTTTTTTTAGGTAGTATATTTTACTTTATTTTGATTTTTTGAATTAACATTAACATAGTTGTATTCACAGTTCCCTTGATGAAGTCAATGATCTCTGTCATTCAGACTAAACTAACATTCCTGTGACATCATCAGTAGTTTCATCTGTGAGATCATAAATGATCATGTCACATAAACTGTGACCTCATCAGTGACATCACAGTTTTTGGTTGCATCCAAAATTCCATACTTACATGCTATTTAGTACACTAAAACAGTATGTGAGATATTTTAGTAGGTCCGAAACCTTAGTATAAAACCAATAGTACGCAAATTGCATACCATTTCCGGTAAAATATTACAGTATGCAACCTTGAACATTACGGTGAATTAAATATCCCACAATGCAATGCGGTAGTGAAGACAACGTTCATAATAGACGTCGACAGACATCTCTGTAACATCAATTACACTTTAATTTAACTGTAAATATAAGATTTCACTTTGCTCGGTTTAATAAATATTTGAAATTAATTCAGACTTTGCATCTCACAAATCGTCGATTCTAACACATGAGGTTGGCACAGGTTGCCATGGTTATGCGTCTCCAACAGGCAAGGGGGAAGTAATGACGTAAATTACTTCTCAGTGTGACCGAAAAGACACATACTACTGTTTATTCGCACAAAAGTATGTTGAACTTACTATTGTACTATCGTACACCTATTATGTAGTTGTTGTTTTTTTTCAAATTAACATCAACTTAGTAGGAGTCATAGTTCCTCTGATGAAGTCAATGATTTCTGTCATTCAGATTAAACTAAAATTCCTGTGACATCGTCATTGAGATCATGGAATGTTGCCTCTGTGACATCATAAATGATAATGTTACATAAACTGCAACATTATCATTGACATCATAGAATGTTGCCTCTGTGAGATCATAAATGATGATGCCACAGGAATGTCTATTCTGCTCTATATGTCAGCATTCTATCACGCTCTATATGATGCTATTGTATTCTACTCTATATCAAAGCATTTGATCAGCAATTGTGATTTTTTTTGCCGCTATATATGACATCATTCCTTTCCGCTCTAATGTCATTACGACTAATCAAAACGCAATTGTAGATATCTCTAATGTTAATTCCAAATAGTCAAGCTTAGCTATTAAATGTTAAAACACCATGCCATAGAATTGTCCAATGCAGACACTAGGCAATGCCAATAAACATGTAGCCCAATCATCAAAATGACAGTGCCCTTAATTTTTTTAAAGGTCCTATTCATTTACATGCTGTAATGTTGCCACTGGGACCCTACAATTGCCAGAAAGTCTTGACAATCAGATTAAACTAACTCTCCTGTGACATCATCAGTGACATGATGGAATGTTGCCATTGTGATGTCATAAATGATGTCATAAATGATGTCACATAAACTGTGACATCATAAGTGACATCACGGTACGTCTTCGAAAGTTTACTTATAGAACCCCCGTTACGCCCATCAATCACAGATCAAAAAACAAGTGTTTTTTGACAATGCCACGCGTAGGACGACAGGCCACTCGCTCGGCTTGCAGACAGGGACCGAAGACCGAAGACAGAAGACTCGCAGGTCCTCCACTGTCAGCAGACGGAGGGTTGCCCGACGCAGACGCTAGGCAACGCCATTAACCACAAAGGGAAAGCATTAATGCATTAAGCATTAATGCTTTTCATTTGTCTTAGTGTTTTTTTTTAGGTAGCATATTTTTCTTTATTTAGATTTTTTGAATTAACATTAACATAGTTGTATTCACAGTTTCCTTGATGAGGTCAATGATCTCTGTCATTCAGACTAAACTAACATTCCTGTGACATCATCAATGGTTTCATCTGTGAGATCATAAATGATCATGTCACATAAACTGTGACCTCATCAGTGACATCACAGTTTGTGGTTGCGTCTAAAATTCCATACTTTCATGCTATTTAGTACGCTAAAACAGTATGTGAGATATTTTAGTGGGTCCGAAACCTTAGTATAAAATCAATAGTACGCAAATTGCATACCATTTCCAGTAAAATATTACAGTATGCAACTTTGAACATTACAGTGGTATAAATATCCCACAATGTAATGCGGTAGTGAAGACAACGTTCATAATAGACGTCGACAGACAGCTCTGTAACATCAATAACACTTTAATTTAACTGTAAATATAAGATTTCACTTTGCTCGGTTTAATAAATATTTGAAATTAATTCAAACTTTGCATCTCACAAACCGTCGATTCTAACACATGAGGTTGGCACAGGTTACCATGGTTATGCGTCTCCAACTGGCAAGGGGGAAGTAATGACGTAAATTACTTCTCAGTGTGACCGAAAAGACACATACTACTGTTTATTCGCACAAAAGTATGTTGAACTTACTATTGTACTATCGTACACCTATTATGTAGTTTATTTTTTTTTAAATTAACATCAACATAGTAGGAGTCATAGTTCCTCTGATGAAGTCAATGATTTCTGTCATTCAGATTAAACTAACATTCCTGTGACATCGTCATTGAGTTCATGGAATGTTGCCTCTGTGACATCATAAATGATAATGTTACATAAACTGCAACATTATCATTGACATCATAGAATGTTGCCTCTGTGACATCATAAATGATAATGTTACATAAACTGCAACATTATCATTGACATCATAGAATGTTGCCTCTGTGACATCATAAATGATGATGCCAAAGGAATGTCTATTCTGCTCTATATGTCAGCATTCTATCACGCTCTATATGATGCTATTGTATTCTACTCTGTATCAAAGCATTTGATCAGCAATTGTCATTTTTTTTGCCGCTATATATGACAGCATTCTTTTCTGCTCTAATGTCATTACGACTAATCGAAACGCAATTGTGGATATCTCTAATGTTAATTCCAGATAGTCAAGCTTAGTTATTAAATGTTAAAACAGCATGCCATAGAATTGTCCAATGCAGACACTAGGCAATGCCAATAAACATGTAGCCCAATCATCAAAATGACAGTGCCCTTCATTTTTTTAAATGTCCTATTCATTTACATGCTGTAATGTTGCCACTGGGACCCTACAATTGCCAGAAAGTCTTGACAATCAGATTAAACTAACTCTCCTGTGACATCATCAGTGACATGATGGAATGTTGCCATTGTGATGTCATAAATGATGTCATAAATGATGTCACATAAACTGTGACATCATAAGTGACATCACGGTACGTCTTTGAAAGTTTACTTATAGAACCCCCGTTACGCCCATCAATCACAGATCAAAAAACAAGTGTTTTTTGACAATGCCACGCGTAGGACGACAGGCCACTCGCTCGGCTTGCAGACAGGGACCGAAGACCGAAGACAGAAGACTCGCAGGTCCTCCACTGTCAGCAGACGGAGGGTTGCCCGACGCAGACGCTAGGCAACGCCATTAACCACAAAGGGAAAGCATTAATGCATTAAGCATTAATGCTTTTCATTTGTCTTAGTGTTTTTTTTTAGGTAGCATATTTTTCTTTATTTAGATTTTTTGAATTAACATTAACATAGTTGTATTCACAGTTTCCTTGATGAGGTCAATGATCTCTGTCATTCAGACTAAACTAACATTCCTGTGACATCATCAATGGTTTCATCTGTGAGATCATAAATGATCATGTCACATAAACTGTGACCTCATCAGTGACATCACAGTTTGTGGTTGCGTCTAAAATTCCATACTTTCATGCTATTTAGTACGCTAAAACAGTATGTGAGATATTTTAGTGGGTCCGAAACCTTAGTATAAAATCAATAGTACGCAAATTGCATACCATTTCCAGTAAAATATTACAGTATGCAACTTTGAACATTACAGTGGTATAAATATCCCACAATGCAATGCGGTAGTGAAGACAACGTTCATAATAGACGTCGACAGACAGCTCTGTAACATCAATTACACTTTAATTTAACTGTAAATATAAGATTTCACTTTCCTCGGTTTAATAAATATTTGAAATTAATTCAGACTTTGCATCTCACAAACCGTCGATTCTAACACATGAGGTTGGCACAGGTTACCATGGTTATGCGTCTCCAACTGGCAAAGGGGAAGTAATGACGTAAATTACTTCTCAGTGTGACCGAAAAGACACATAATATTGTTTATTCGCACAAAAGTATGTTGAACTTACTATTGTACTATCGTACACCTATTATGTAGTTTATTTTTTTTAAATTAACATCAACATAGTAGGAGTCATAGTTCCTCTGATGATGTCAATGATTTCTGTCATTCAGATTAAACTAACATTCCTGTGACATCGTCATTGAGATCATGGAATGTTGCCTCTGTGACATCATAAATGATAATGTTACATAAACTGCAACATTATCATTGACATCATAGAATGTTGCCTTTGTGACATCATAAATGATGATGCCAAAGGAATGTCTATTCTGCTCTATATGTCAGCATTCTATCACGCTCTATATGATGCTATTGTATTCTACTCTATATCAAAGCATTTGATCAGCAATTGTGATTTTTTTGCCACTATATATGACATCATTCCTTTCCGCTCTAATGTCATTGCGACTAATCAAAACGCAATTGTAGATATCTCTAATGTTAATTCCAAATAGTCAAGCTTAGCTATTAAATGTTAAAACACCATGCCATAGAATTGTCCAACGCAGACGCTAGGCAATGCCAATAAACATGTAACCCAATCATCAAATTGACAGTGCCCTTCATTTTTTTAAAGGTCCCATATGTTTACATGCTGTAATGTTAAAAAAACAACTTTATTTTCCTCATGCTGTCTGCCTGACTATACCTGTATTCACCCTCTGTCTGAAACGCTCCGTTTTAGTGTATTTCAATGGATCTGCAACATAATTGCGTTGCTAGGCAACAGTTTAGGTCCATGTTTACTTTCTGTCAGCTGATGTCATTCACATACACTGCAACTGGAAATAAACTGGGACACATTTACATTTAAATGTTCCATATATCGTAGCTTTGTGACATCACACATGCATAGAACTCCTGAATGCTTGTTTAAACCTGCTTAATAATAAAAAATACCTGAACATCTCACTTTTATAATATGGGACCTTTAAGGCATAGAACAGTTCAATAAATTTCACCGTATTTAGGTTTTTCAAATTAACATCAACATAGTAGTAGTCATAGTTCCTCCAATGAAGTCAATGATTTCTCACAGAGATTGACAGACTAGTAGTAGACACATGGGACACTACAATTGCCAGAAAGTCTTGACAATCAGATTAAACTAACTCTCCTGTGACATCATCAGTGACATGATGGAATGTTGTCACTGATGATGTCACATAAACTGTTACATCATCAGTGACATCACGGAACATCATTGAAAGTTTACTTATAGAACCCCCGTTACGCCCATCAATCACAGATCAAAAAACAAGTGTTTTTTGACAATGCCACGCGTAGGACGACAGGCCACTCGCTTCGCTCGCAGACAGGGACCGAAGACAGAAGACTCGCAGGTCCTCCACTGTCAGCAGACGGAGGGTTGCCCGACTTAGACGATAGGCAACGCCATTAACCCCGAATGGAAAGCATTAATGCACTAAGCATTAATGCTTTTCATTTGCCTTAGTGTTTTTTTTTAGGTAGTATATTTTACTTTATTTTGATTTTTTGAATTAACATTAACATAGTTGTATTCACAGTTCCCTTGATGAAGTCAATGATCTCTGTCATTCAGACTAAACTAACATTCCTGTGACATCATCAGTAGTTTCATCTGTGAGATCATAAATGATCATGTCACATAAACTGTGACCTCATCAGTGACATCACAGTTTTTGGTTGCATCCAAAATTCCATACTTACATGCTATTTAGTACACTAAAACAGTATGTGAGATATTTTAGTAGGTCCGAAACCTTAGTATAAAACCAATAGTACGCAAATTGCATACCATTTCCGGTAAAATATTACAGTATGCAACCTTGAACATTACGGTGAATTAAATATCCCACAATGCAATGCGGTAGTGAAGACAACGTTCATAATAGACGTCGACAGACATCTCTGTAACATCAATTACACTTTAATTTAACTGTAAATATAAGATTTCACTTTGCTCGGTTTAATAAATATTTGAAATTAATTCAGACTTTGCATCTCACAAATCGTCGATTCTAACACATGAGGTTGGCACAGGTTGCCATGGTTATGCGTCTCCAACAGGCAAGGGGGAAGTAATGACGTAAATTACTTCTCAGTGTGACCGAAAAGACACATACTACTGTTTATTCGCACAAAAGTATGTTGAACTTACTATTGTACTATCGTACACCTATTATGTAGTTGTTGTTTTTTTTCAAATTAACATCAACTTAGTAGGAGTCATAGTTCCTCTGATGAAGTCAATGATTTCTGTCATTCAGATTAAACTAAAATTCCTGTGACATCGTCATTGAGATCATGGAATGTTGCCTCTGTGACATCATAAATGATAATGTTACATAAACTGCAACATTATCATTGACATCATAGAATGTTGCCTCTGTGAGATCATAAATGATGATGCCACAGGAATGTCTATTCTGCTCTATATGTCAGCATTCTATCACGCTCTATATGATGCTATTGTATTCTACTCTATATCAAAGCATTTGATCAGCAATTGTGATTTTTTTGCCACTATATATGACATCATTCCTTTCCGCTCTAATGTCATTACGACTAATCAAAACGCAATTGTAGATATCTCTAATGTTAATTCCAAATAGTCAAGCTTAGCTATTAAATGTTAAAACACCATGCCATAGAATTGTCCAATGCAGACACTAGGCAATGCCAATAAACATGTAGCCCAATCATCAAAATGACAGTGCCCTTAATTTTTTTAAAGGTCCTATTCATTTACATGCTGTAATGTTGCCACTGGGACCCTACAATTGCCAGAAAGTCTTGACAATCAGATTAAACTAACTCTCCTGTGACATCATCAGTGACATGATGGAATGTTGCCATTGTGATGTCATAAATGATGTCATAAATGATGTCACATAAACTGTGACATCATAAGTGACATCACGGTACGTCTTCGAAAGTTTACTTATAGAACCCCCGTTACGCCCATCAATCACAGATCAAAAAACAAGTGTTTTTTGACAATGCCACGCGTAGGACGACAGGCCACTCGCTCGGCTTGCAGACAGGGACCGAAGACCGAAGACAGAAGACTCGCAGGTCCTCCACTGTCAGCAGACGGAGGGTTGCCCGACGCAGACGCTAGGCAACGCCATTAACCACAAAGGGAAAGCATTAATGCATTAAGCATTAATGCTTTTCATTTGTCTTAGTGTTTTTTTTTAGGTAGCATATTTTTCTTTATTTAGATTTTTTGAATTAACATTAACATAGTTGTATTCACAGTTTCCTTGATGAGGTCAATGATCTCTGTCATTCAGACTAAACTAACATTCCTGTGACATCATCAATGGTTTCATCTGTGAGATCATAAATGATCATGTCACATAAACTGTGACCTCATCAGTGACATCACAGTTTGTGGTTGCGTCTAAAATTCCATACTTTCATGCTATTTAGTACGCTAAAACAGTATGTGAGATATTTTAGTGGGTCCGAAACCTTAGTATAAAATCAATAGTACGCAAATTGCATACCATTTCCAGTAAAATATTACAGTATGCAACTTTGAACATTACAGTGGTATAAATATCCCACAATGTAATGCGGTAGTGAAGACAACGTTCATAATAGACGTCGACAGACAGCTCTGTAACATCAATAACACTTTAATTTAACTGTAAATATAAGATTTCACTTTGCTCGGTTTAATAAATATTTGAAATTAATTCAAACTTTGCATCTCACAAACCGTCGATTCTAACACATGAGGTTGGCACAGGTTACCATGGTTATGCGTCTCCAACTGGCAAGGGGGAAGTAATGACGTAAATTACTTCTCAGTGTGACCGAAAAGACACATACTACTGTTTATTCGCACAAAAGTATGTTGAACTTACTATTGTACTATCGTACACCTATTATGTAGTTTATTTTTTTTTAAATTAACATCAACATAGTAGGAGTCATAGTTCCTCTGATGAAGTCAATGATTTCTGTCATTCAGATTAAACTAACATTCCTGTGACATCGTCATTGAGTTCATGGAATGTTGCCTCTGTGACATCATAAATGATAATGTTACATAAACTGCAACATTATCATTGACATCATAGAATGTTGCCTCTGTGACATCATAAATGATAATGTTACATAAACTGCAACATTATCATTGACATCATAGAATGTTGCCTCTGTGACATCATAAATGATGATGCCAAAGGAATGTCTATTCTGCTCTATATGTCAGCATTCTATCACGCTCTATATGATGCTATTGTATTCTACTCTGTATCAAAGCATTTGATCAGCAATTGTCATTTTTTTTGCCGCTATATATGACAGCATTCTTTTCTGCTCTAATGTCATTACGACTAATCGAAACGCAATTGTGGATATCTCTAATGTTAATTCCAGATAGTCAAGCTTAGTTATTAAATGTTAAAACAGCATGCCATAGAATTGTCCAATGCA